>NC_133792.1:8139019-8388640 GCF_003597395.2 Chelonoidis abingdonii
AACTTTAGTGACTGCCAGCAGAGTATCTAAAGGAGTAGGGACTAGATCTCGGCAGTAACCGTAAGCAACGCCTCTGCCTAATTCGAGTGGTTCAGAGAGGGGCCTTGGAGTAAGGATAGTGATAATGAATGTATCGTGGGAGGACAAGTCCCCCTACAAGATGTCTAGACAGGGCACTCTGCATAGGAAGGACAGAGTGCTACAGATTCCAGTGGAAGATGCCGGAGTGTAACGTTCCCTACACGATATACAGGACGTGTGCACTCAGAGACTGATCTCGAAGGCCTCTGAGCAGAGCATATCCTATGCCCTTAGGAACGTTCTGCAAAGAGACAAAAGAGTCCAAGGGGACCTCGAAGGGTCGTGTTCTGTCGAGCAAAAGACAAAGGGCCCGAACGCCAAATCAGGTGTGGATCGTGCCTCAAGGAGTTGCGTTGTAGTTTCGGGAAGAAAGTTGGTAACTGTATTGGTTCATGTGAGGTGAAAAGGCAAATGAACTTTTGGAGAAAATGTTGGGTGTAAACGCAGAAACAACTCTGTCCTTGAAGAAGAGGGCACATGGTGGATCCAGCCCGCAGAGCTGCTATCTCGCCTGCCTCCTTGGCGGAGGTAATGCCACAAGGGCTGTTTTCATTGAGAGGTGCAAAAAGGGAGCAAGGCTGGCTAAGGCTCAAAGAGTGGAGCACCCACAGGGACATCTCTCTCGAAGAAGAGGTGGTTACTCACCTTGTGCAGTAACTGACGTTCTTCGAGATGAGTGTCCCTGTGGGTGCTCCACTACCCACCCTCCTCCCCTCTACTTCGGAGTTGGGGTAGCCTCCGTTGTAGAGAAGGAACTGAGGTTACTGGCCGCACATGCTCTCTAGTAACACACTCAGAATTAGTGACAAGTTCTAAGCATGCGTGGTCGGTAGGAGTACTGCTGCAAAAAATCTCCGATCAAAGGCACAGGGGTGCACCGACACCTAACGTGGAGCACCCACAGGGATACTCATCTCTAAGAACATCAGTTACTGCACAAGGTGAGTAACCTCCTCTTCTTTGTTTTGCTGGCTATGTAATTGGTGTATTAATTTTTCCATAGCAACAATGCCCCCATATGTTTTTTTTCACTTTTTATTTAGGCAAAGTTACAATAAAACATTGACATATGACATTGTATATTACTTGTTACTTTTTAGGATCATGTTAATAGTCAAGCTAAAGATTCTGGCTTGCTGGGCTAGGGATCCCTCTTCCTCTTCTGAGAGTGCTGAAAAGGGGGAGGGATAGCTCAGTGGTTTGAGCACTGGCGTGCTAAACCCAGGGTTGTGACCTCAATCTTTGAGGGGGCCATTTAGGGATCTGGGGCGAAATTAGTACTTGATCCTGCTAGTGAAGGCAGGGGACTGGACTCAATAACCATCAAGGTTCCTTCTGGTTCTATGAGATAGACTGATCACATTTCTGTCCTCTTTTTGGCAGGTCTGTTGTGTATATACTTGGTTTTTGAACCATTCCCTTCGTTTGGGGCTGCTTTTCTTTTTCCTGTGGAAGGCAGTCACTGCTCAGTATGCTAGCAGCTACTAACAGTTGAGAGATTAATTCTTCACTTCTATTAGGTGACTGTACCTACTAGAGAGGAGAGTTGCTAAGGGAATGTCTTTTCAGCAGGGTCCTAGAGCCTGGTCTTCAGCCAAGTCCAGAAGTCTACACAACAGTGAAACAGCCCCACAGCCTGAGCTCCATGAGCCAGAGTCAGCTGGCATGGCCAGCCACGGGTTTTTCTTTGATGTATAGCCAACCCCTAAATGATCATTTGGTAATAAATATTCAACAATCTGTGCTATTTGATTAGGAATTGCATGCCAATACTCCCTAGTGACTGGACATGTCTGTCACTATGTATAAAATCTCCTCTTTCACCAAATTTCTCCAACATATATCCCCTTCCTTCTCTCCCTTTCACACTCTCTCAGTAACCTGGCTGGTGTGAAGTACTATTACAAAGGTATCTTAAAGAAACTTTCTTTCATCTTGCAACACACTATTTGTATTAATATTTTCCATCCATTCCTGAGGAAGATTTTTTCTAAAGTGATGTTTATTAAAGTCAGTTCTGGTGCTCTCGCATTCTTTCTGCTGACTATTCAGCCACAATTAACTAATGGTGTCGCTAAGCTTGCTGATGTAACTGACAAGCTGATGCACAGACAGGGGAAAAGACAGGTGTGCTCTTGACAAGCTATATTATAAATATGCCTCGGAAGGTACGTGGATTGTATAACAGGAAATTTGTGGAACCCGAATGGAATGAGAGAAAAGGAGGGGGAAGACATCTTGACTTATGTTCTAGTCTCCAGAAGAGAATTATAAGCAGTGGAGAAAGAGTTTGCTCCCACAGCCTGTGGCTGAGTACTTGATGGTGCCTTTGCCATAAAGCGGGGGAATACAGGCAGAACAGCACACAAGGGCAGTTTCCGCCGAGCATTCAGAGAGCTGTGATGAGGTTGCCAATTTTATCTTTGTGTATTGTTCATTGTCTCTCCTATAATGGTACCTTTAAACAAGGCTGCAAGGCCCAACATTCTTTCAACACAGTCAATACTGCAGCATGATCCGGGCTTGCTGGGGAAAAGTCTAACGTGCATTGATTTGATCTGTGTGTGTGCAGGGTCCACCCGGATATCCAGGAGAGCCAGGAGATAAAGGCCGGTTGGGGTATATGGTAAGTGCTGGCTGCCTATAGCTGCTGTCTCAGATAGGTGTTAGCCTCAGAGGTGAAAGTAACTTACAGGATTTACCGGTACTGCCAGAGTCCTGAGGGGGCATGGCCTCATCCGGAAGAGGCGTGGCCTCTCAAGATTTAAAGGTCCTGGGGCACCAGCTATGGCTGGGAGACCCAGAGCCTTTAAATCAACCAGGGGCTCCCAGCTGCAGAGGTGGCTGAGAGCCCCCTGGGGCTCAGGGGCAAATTAAAGAGCCCCGGGCTCTGGTTGCCAGAGGGAACCCCGAGCTTTGCGGGGCTGGGGCAGGGATTTAAAGGGTCCAGAGCTCCTGCCGCTGAGGGAAGCCTGGAGCCCTTGAAATCCTGGCCCCAGCCCGGTCACCAGAGCCGTGGCAGGAATTCAAAGCGCTTTGGGCTGCCCGCAGCCACGGGGAGCTCTGAGCCCTTTAAATCTGAGCCCCAGCCCTGTCACAGGAGCGACGGCCGAGATTTAAAGGTCTCTGGGCTGCCCGCAGCAGCGGGGAGCTTTGAGCCCTTTAAATCTCAGCCTCGGCCTGGCCGCCGGAGCCGCAGCCGGGATTCAAAGGGCTCTGGGCTGCCCGCAGCCGTGGGGAGCTCTGAGCCCTTTAAATCCCGACCCCAGCCCGGCCGCCAGAGCCATGGCTGGGATTTAAGGGCTCTGGGCTGCCTGCAGCTGCGGGCAGCCCAGAGCCCTTTCAATCCCTGCCGTGGAAGTCGATGCAGTCCGGCACGGCGTACTGGCTTTTGCCGGTACACCGATATGGATCGGATCGGCTTACTTTCACCTCTGGTTAGCCCAGTCCAGGCATGTGACCTTCCAAACGCTAGGGCAGTAAGACATATTCTAGTGTCAGGGTTGGCCTCCTGCTGGTGGGCAACTGTACATACAGAGGGTGAGATTTGGAGATACGGGGCATGCACAAGTTTTGCTGCAATAAGGGGGAATGGCCTGTGGGTTCATCTGAAATATCAGATGGGGATGAGATTGGCTCACTGTAGACAGGACAAGAGGTGGAGGGTGGGATTTCCCTTGCTGGATATTTGTGTCTGTTCCTTTGCTCTCCTCTGCTGTGAGTGATCATCCGCCTCCAGCACAAGGCGGGACTGGCTTGAGCCAGTGTGATTTGGTCAGTCCTTGTCATTTTCATGAGTTCTGTAACCACCCCAGTCATCATCACCCCTTCAAAGAGATACTTGTACTAGCACTGGGATGGCGATCCTGGGCCTTCATTAGAAGCATCAGTAGAGATGCAGCAGGTGACACCTTGGCTAAAAACTGAACCCCTTGTCTATAGGTAGGGAATGAAACTGGGGTTTGTGCTCTGTTCATTTACTTGTGTGTGTCATTCCAAACCTGCTCTGTCAATCATCTTTAGGGCAAATCCTGGAAAGCATCCTCCTCTTCCCCTAAGCTTTAACTCCAGACAACTCTGAATCGAACTCTCCACTGCTCCTGTCTCTCTCTCTCCCTTCAGATAGGAGCAGTCCCAGCCTATGCCCTTCTTTCCTCCTTATTCATGCTGGAGTGAGGTATCCTCCCTTTCTCAGCTGGGACTGAGCAAACTGCTCTGCAAAATTCAGTTGAGATTTTTCAAAGCTGTCTAAGGGATTTGAATACCCAAATCCCATTAAAACACAGGGGGAATCAGGTGTCCAAATCCCCTAGATGGCTTTGAAACCCGCATTCTTGATCTGTACCTAGTTCACAAAAAGGTGTTTGGTTTTTTTCTGAATTAAAAACCATCCTCTTCTCTGAGCCTCTTCTCACCAAACACTCGACTGTTTCCCAGTGACTGTCCACTTCTTTCAGTGATTGTTCTCTTCTTTCTTCTCAGTGACTGTCCTCTTCAGTTCCTGGTTCTCACCCATCTCCCCCAAGAAACCCATTTGCCTTTAACTGCTGCAGGTCCAGCCTTCACAGTTATAAGAGACAGTAGATTTTCCCTGACCTCCCTGTTATACTGTTCTCTGGCAGTACATTCACCAGTCTGGTAACGATGCCTCTTTAATTCTGCTCTCCCAAGCTTTCCTCATCCCACAATGTTCCCAGTGATAACATCCGATCTACTCGCAGTTCCCTTTTCTTCCCTTCGCCATGCTGTCCCTTTCATTCATTTTTCTCCTCTCTCCCCGGCCCCCACTTTCAGAGGAATCAGCTGTCCATTCCTCTTGCTGCTGCTTTCCGAGTGAGGTGTCTCCTCTGGCCTGTATGTCTAGGAAGAGCATGGGAGGAGAGGGGAAGAGAGATTCTCAGCTTAATACATGCAAATTTAGGTCATTGGCAGATTTTTTCCTTGGTTTCTAGCTGGATTCCACAAAGAGCTCCATGGAGGAGAAACAGGCCTTTCAGTGAGTTTTAGTGTTGTTTTTTGGGTGATATATTTGTCCTGGTTTCTCTAACGTCACTGTGTTCCAGTTGCTGATGTAGCTAGTGCTTCATGGCTTGTGCCTCAGAACAGCATGGAGCTCCACAGGGAACGCTGCCCACCCCCAGCACAACCTAGAAGTGCTCAGGGTTTTGTATACCACTGGAGAAGCTGTAGATGGTCTTTCTCAATTCCCACCGTGAATCCCCAGATGCAGTCTCTCTGTCTTAGTGAGGCATGCAGGCAAAGATAGTGTCTCTTGGGCCTGTGGGGATCAAAGCCAAAGGTGAATTACCCAGACTGCAAAGTAAACATTAGCCCTTTAAAAGGCTTTGCTAGGAGAAGCACTCAGCTGATGAGCCGAACTATGCAAACCTCCTCGTGTTTGCAAACATGAGGAGGCTGGCTGATATTTCTCATACTGATCCTAGCCAGATCAAGTCCGTGCAGAGCCAGGAGAGAACTGACTGGTTTCAAACCTCAGGCCTTGGCTACACTTGAGAGTTACAGCGCTGGTGGTGGCTTTACAGCGCTGTAACTTACTCCCCGTCCACACTGGCAAGGCACATACAGCGCTGTATCTCCCTGGCTGCAGCGCTGCATGTACTCCACCTCGATGAGAGGAATAAAGAGAATAGCGCTGATGCTGCAGCACTGGGATGCTAGTGTAAACAGTGATTAATCTTACTATGCTGCAACTGACCTCTGGAACCTTCCCATAATGCTTTTAAGTAAAGCTAACACTCTTTGTTTTGTTGTGAACTTGGGGTTCCTGGAGCTGTTTAGCTAAAAAACAAACACAGCTACTGTTTGTTGTGAATGAGACAGATGAGGGATCCCTTTGGAATGACCACAGCTGGTGTTTGCTTGAGAAGAGAAGCAGCATGGAGGGCGGGGGGGTCCGTTTTGGAGCAGCTGCTTATCTGGTCTGTGAGGAAAAAAACAAAAAAGGCTATTTGCATTTAGTGAATGAGAGAGGGGTGGGGGAGGGGGTTGGAAATTGCAAGGCAGGGAGCTAACACAGTATCAGCTCCAAAAATCCACACTCTGTCTCCTCCACGCTCCCTGTCACACTCCACCCCACCCACCTCTTTTGAAAAACAAGTTGCAGCCTCTTGAACGCTGGGATAGCCAGGCCCGGCTCCAGGCCACAGCGCGCCAAGCGCGTGCTTGGGGCGGCATGCCACGGGGGGTGCTCTACTGGTTGCCGGGAGGGCGACAGGCAGCTCCAGTGGACCTGCCGCAAGCGTCCCTGCGGAGGGTCTGCTGGTCCTGCGGCTCCGGTGGAGCATCCGCAGGCACACCTGTGGCAGGTCCACCGGAGCTGCGGGACCAGCGGACCCTCCGCAGCCATGTCTGCGGGAGGTCCGCCAGAGCCGCAGGACCGGCGAGCGGCAGAGCTCCCCCCGCGGCGTGCTGCCGTGCTTGGGGTGGCGAAATTGCTAGAGCCGGCCCTGGGGATAGCTGCCCATAATGCACCACTCCCAACACCGCTGCAAATGTGACCACACTGCAACGCTGGTAGCTGTCAGCGTGGCCACACTGCAGGGCTTTCCCTACACAGCTGTACGAAGACAGCTTTAACTCCCAGCGCTGTACAGCTGCAAATGTAGCCATACCCTCAGTGTGGCAGTTTGTCTGGTTTGAGTTTTGTGAAAAAGCGCGGGACATGATTTCTTTTTCCTGAACTGGTTTACCCCATCCTTAGTAGACTCCCAAGTCCTCCCAGTCTCAAATGTTTTCCCAGACTGGAGAGTTTAGGGCAGAGACAGTTGTGGTTTCCCAGGTATCTGCATATGGAATGCATAGTCGTGGGGGGAGTTCGGGGGCAGATTTGTAGCTTCTGCTGAGCCAGTGCCGGGGATCTTTCAACATAAGGTTGCTAGATAGCACAGCGAAGCTGGAAGAGCGCTGACATCTCAGCGACTCAGAGACAAAGCCCGGAGCTGTTTTAGCATCTCCAAGGCCCATGGGATTAGATAGCACAGATAAGTGGTTGGCTTTTTTTTTTCTTAACCCCTGACTAAGTGCATTGTTGCCACTTTATCTTGCTTAGCCCTGTCCAAGTAGTCGCTCCTTGCAGTGTTTTTTGAACTGCGGGCTGAGGAATTGAACAAAGATGTCTGGTGCACGGGTCCATTTGAGCTTAGCAAAGAGGGAGCATAGAGTGATTCACCTTTTACAAGATGGAAAAGCTTTTTTAGATGGAGGGTACGTATAGTCCGTAAATCCAGATGTCTCCCATCTGTTTGTGGAGAACAGCGAAGGGTAGCTCTGGGGAATCGGTAGCCATGAACAGTGTTCTTCCAGTGTATTTTACCAGCTGCCAACATCTGGAAGGTTTCACTAATCATGTTAAGCTGACAGAATGTAAACCTTGGAGGCTGTCAGTGTAACTTAATCAAATGGTACCAAAAATTATTCATCCATTCGCATAAACAGGATTGGCAAGGGGGTTCGCTGAGGAATTAGTGCAGGAGTGAAAAGGAACCATTTTTCTCAGAGTCCAGCTGTGCCCCTGATGTGCTTCAAAAGCAGGTCTGCATCCCAGCTAGGGGGTTGAGACTGAGCTCCCATCACTGTGTAGCTCTGAACAGAGACCCAGATTTGCAAGGGAAGCAAAACTCTGCATTGTTTGAGGTTTGAATGAGCAGCTTTGTCTGTTGCTTGTATTAGTTCCTCGAATGCAGCCTCTATTTCTGATACCTGTTGATCTCTTCCTGTGGCACACACGTGGAATATACTGAATGGCCTACCACACATGTAGAGGACATGCTCTTTATCATTGTCCATGTGGACGTGTTTATTTTCCAAAGGGTATAGTCTCAGCAAACCAGAGAAGTCTCAACAAGGTTTCATATCACAAACCAAATCCTGAATTCCTGAGTCTTTTCTCAGGCAGCCATTGCATTGATTTTAGGGATGCAGCCTTACTGCTGAGCTCTGCCGTTGGATCAATGTCTATGGGTTTGAACGTTTCAACAGTGGAGTTCTACTTTTTATGTGGAGCTTTGTGCTCGTACTGTCCTGTGGCTCTGCAACTCCAGAGGAAGGTAACACGTCCTTAGCTTAAGGTTCCACTAACAAGCGCTGGACAGAGCCAGTGGAAAATGATGCCACCCTTTTGGGGTACAGTTGTGCAGGTAGCACATAGATTAGACTGGAAACTCTTTGGGGTAGGAACCTTTTGGCTCTGTGTCTGTAGAGCACGGAGCATGATGGTTCTGCTCCATGCCTGGGACTCCTAAGAGCTCTGGATACAATAATGATGATAATGTACAGCAGGGCTTCTTGGCTAAGACACCACCAGACTGATTTAGTAACATATTGTGTAATAAAGTGCAGGTCTCTACTGGAACTTGAGCCAAGCATCTTTTGATCCTATTTACATTAAAGAAGAAACGCCATTCACCTCCATACATATCCCACCTCCCCGCTCGTCATCTCGGACACACCTGTCCTCAGTGTCGTGTTCCAGTGCAGGGTGTGCCTGGCATATGTACCATTACAAGAGGTGAGTCCCAATTTGCATCATGCTCTGTACAGAAGGGTTCAGAGCATTAGTTGGTAGGAATGTGAGAAATCTTTCCCCATAGTGACGTGACCTTGAGCCCTTGGGATTATATGATTGTGGTTGTAGTAGAGGAAAGATTCCCCCAGATGGATCATTTGGGTTTGATGCAGATTGGGCCTATCTTTCGTTTTGCACGTACTGGTTCATTCGTTCCTTGAGAAGAGATTGGCGATGAGTGACAGGCTGGCATTTCATGAGCTGCACCAGGAGGGAAGGTCAAACCAATCTCTGGGAGTGACAGCCAAACCACTGCTGGGCCAGCGGTGAATGGACTTATCCCTCTGGTTCCAGCTTCATTTTAACAGATTGGCATTGCTTTATAATGACAAGCCCCCGAATGGCCCGGAAATGAGCTGACCTGTCTTTGCTGCTGCTGTTTTGTTGTCATTGCTGGTTGTTTTTGTGGAGATGGTATTTTCCCCCCTAGCAACCTCCTGTTGCATAGTTGATCTTCACACCAGACTTGACAAACTATTTTTTTCATTCTAGTTTTCAAAGGTAAGCGCAGACTTTGCAGCAAAGCCTGATGTCTGCAAATGCACGCAAACACTAGGGTGGAATCAGAATTTGGGACCACTGTGTTTTGCTGCTGCTGTTTTTCACATTTGTGACTTTCCTCTGTCCCTGGTGATACTGTTACTGAGACTACGTCTACCTTACAAGCTAGGAGTGTGATTCCCCTGCTCACGTACCCATACACACATTAGCTCTCATTGAGTTGAGAGCATAATTATCAATGTCGCCATGGTAGCGTGTGTAGTGGGAACGGAGGCACGGCTGACCCATACCAAGCACGTGCACAGCAGTTTCGCTGAGTCCAGTCGATAGAACGTTGCTCTGCCACTGACGTTGTTTTGTCTGTTCAGATTATCAGCTCTTTGAGGCAGGGACTGTCATTATGTGTTTGCACAGGCTGTAGCCCGATGTGGCCCCTACATGCTACCGTTACACCAACATAACTGCAACTGCTCTTGGCTCTGCTGAAGCAACCTGTGAAGATAACCAGGTCTTTGCATCTGTTCAGGCTGCTGCACACCTGGACTTGCCAGAGAGAAGCCTCTGAGCTCGGTCAGCGGTGTGCAGTTGTTAGGGCTGAGACAGATGGACAAGGCCTCTCCTTGACCTTCTCCTGATATCGACTTTATTCTCTTTCCTATTCTCCTGCCTCCATTTCCTTTCTTGTCATGTAGCCAATGAATTTCCATCTATTTCATAATGACCAGGATTTTGGTTAATCTTTCTGTGCTGCCTTTACCTCCATCCCTTGGATCCTAATCATGTTTACAGTGGCAATAAAACTCTTCACCTCTTTGGACGCTGCTGATTTCCTCCCTCCATGCACAAATATTTTTACTGAGTCCTAAAGCAGAACTGAATGGCGAGGCAGGAGTGTAAGACAGAGCTTCATTTGTGGTGTTCCTCTGTAGCCTTCTATTGATCCACCTGCTTTCTCTCTGCAGGGGGAGTCTGGACTTCAGGGCTTCCTGGGACATGCTGGTTTCCCTGGCTCAGATGGGCTTCCTGGAATAGATGGAAAACCTGGACCACCTGGGTTACCAGGAGAGCAGGTGAGAACCTGGACATGAGCTTGAAGGACCACGTTGCACTTCATTAGAATTGGTTATGGGCCAATTAGTTACAAAACACTTAGCACTAATGTGGAGAGATCCCATGTTTCAAAGTCAAACTGCCAAGAGTTTTGGATGCTCTGGCTGGATATCGTGGGAGAGTTTGCCACAAGGAGGTAAAGGCAATGCCCATTGTTCCAGCTGATAGTGCATAGGCAGCCAGCAAGCTCAAGCTGATGCTACTGATATGCTTATTTGCCTCCTTTAACAAAGAAAAAGCCCACTCTAACTATAATTGGAATTTCTAGACCCTACTTTAATAATAATGCCTTGAAGGTTCACATTTAACAAGGGAAAGAGGAACAGCATATATGCTCAATAGGATATAGTTAGTGTCTCTGGAGCAACCTGAACTCCTGGAGTGCTTGATTGCATTGCTGCATTTAGTTTTCTAGGTTGCTTTTACAGGAGGGAGAAAGGAAAAAAGACGAGAGAGAATCTGGATTCCATCCACTTGTCTACTTCACAAGCTCTGTTGACTTCTTTTGTGGTGCTTGTCAATTCTTTGAACTAACAGCCCTTAACCAGCTTTGCATGCTGACTTCAGTTGGGAAAGTGAAAACTTTGATTCAGGATCTTGTGAGAGGTGTATATGGAGAGGGATAAAAAATTGGTGGGGGTAAGAAGCAGAAAGCCAGCAAGAAAGCAGGCCCTAAGAGGAAGCTGCGAGACAGAGCTTATTGGGCAGAGTACAGGCTGGAAAGAGGTTTGGAATTGTGAGCAACAAAACTGCTTCCTATTGTGTTCGGGGAAGCAGAAGTTTGTACACATTCGTTGTAAATAAATAGGATTGCATCAAGAAATTCCTGATTCCATCACCAATTTCTTCTCCTAATGGAAGCAACCCGGTAAAGTCACAAGTATTGGCTAACCTCTCCGGCCAAAAGGGGCAACAATGTTGTTGAATTAATTACACACACGTCTGCCTGCTTGTAACCAGTACTGTGTCAGAAAAGGAGTGTCGCTGACCTGCTTGAAGCTGTCTGAAGTGGCAGTCTCATTAAAACGTCAAAACCAGGGAGGAAACGGGGTGATGTGAACAGTATAAATGCCTACACCGATTGGGCTGGGGAGTACAGAGTGATAGCAATATGGAAGAGACTTGCTTTGAGGGAGTCTGAAAAGCTGTGCAGCACCTGCAGTGATGGCAGAGCTCCAGAAAGTGGGTGGGGCTCAGAGCTCAGAAGGGCTAAATGACATTTCTTCACCGAAACCCTGCTTTATAATGGACCGGGGGCTCAGCATTCGGAGGGAGTCATTCGATCTAAAATGACTGCAGATGAGTTAACGCAGGGTGAGCTCTTCACACAGCTGAGTGGCTCATGAGTCTGAGAATTGTGACTGGTCTGACGAGCAGGGTCAGATTAACCCATCACTGGGCCCTAGACGAACGTACGTTTCGGAGCCCCTATCTTCTAATACAAATAACAACAAACGGCTGTGCAGCACGCTGGCCACAACTGGACTGGCCATGCAGTGGAGCCATCGAGACTGGCTGCTGCTTGGAGAGTTGTGCACCATGACGGAAGGATGGCCAGGTCAAATTTGAGTGAGTGGCATTGCAACCTGGCACACGGGGTCACATTTGGGCTCCCTATGAATTTGGTGAACACGCCTAGATCACCACAGCGTTAATCCGGCCCTGCTCATGAGGCTGCAATATGGAGAAAGTGCCAGGCTCAAAAACTGGCCCATGGCCTATATAAGTGGGAGCAACTTGGGGCAAGCCAACAGAGTTGCACCTGCTTACAATAGGCTTGAATTTGGTCCAGTAAGTATCACCACCACGGTTTGAGAACTGCTGCCTCGTTCTGCCACACAAGCTGTGTCAGTTCAGGGTTCACGAGCATAAACTGGCCTTTTGTGTCTTCCATTCCTTCCTCCTCATCACCAGGGCCCTCAAGGATTTAAGGGTGACCAAGGTCCAGCTGGAGAGAAAGGAGACCAGGTGAGTTGGTGGCAATGATCTGGGGGCAGCAGAGAAGGGGGAATCCTTAGGTCAAGGGGTTTGAGTTCCTCTGAGTCACCTCAGATTTATCAGCCTGGATGAAAAATGTCCATGCAAAGTTCTTTCAGGCCAGGTCTACACCAGGACATTAGGTTGGTATAAGTACGTCTCTCAGGGGTGTGAAAAATCCATGCCCTAGAGCAACGCAGTTAAACTGACCTAACCCCCGGTGTGGACAGCACTAAATCAATGGGAGAATTCTCCTGTTGACATAGCTACACCTCTCGGGGAAATGGACTAACTATGCCGATGGGAGAAGTCCTCCTGTAGGCATAGACAGCATCTTCACGGCAGCTGTCCAGTGGTGCAGTGGCAGCGTTTTAAGCGTAGACCTGCCTCAGGCAAAATAAATTGAGTTCTACTGGTTTCGGTTCCTTTTTTCTTTTTTAAGCCAAAGGCCTTTAGCAGCATTTTTTTAAAGCTGCCTAAAGGATTTGGGTACCCAGTTCCCATTCACTTTAATCATAATTGGGCATCTAAATCCCTGTGGTGGCTTCTGAAATGTCAGCCCTGGTTTTTAAAAACAAAAATTAATTCTAAAAACATTTAGTGTGGAATTTTCAACCATGCCTGATCAATTAGACACATGGGAGGAGATTTTTCAAAGGCACACATGGAAGGCAGGTGCCTAACTCTCACTGGCTTTCAGTGGGAGGGATGCACCCACATGCGGGTTGTGCCTTTGATAATGTCCTTCTAACTCCCGCCAAATGTCAGTGCAAGTTAGGCACCTGCCTGCTGTTTCTGCCTGTGAATATTAAGAGAGTCGGAGGGAGACTGTCATTTGTGTTTTTGACTTTCAGTGGGACTTGTGGTTCTCAGTCACATTTGAAAATTCCCCTATTTACAGTTCTTTAGAAAACTGGCATCAGCATCTTCCTCCTACCTTCCAGTAATGCTCATGATCTGGATAATGCTGTGACATCAATTTTAACAGCTTCCATCCCTGTTGCATTGTGTTAGAGGGTCCATAGACATGTCTGATGTGATTTATATGTTAGAACAATTCAATTCATATCACAATTGTCTGGAGGGCTAAATAAAAAAACAAACTAACTGTCCTTATCTTTAAAATAAGTAAATTTTTAAAAAAGCACTACTTCAAAATGTTATTCTGAAATAATTCTTTCTATTCAGATACATAGATCTTGTATTGATCCTTGTAGTATATTGTATATGACCTCACAAACATGAATGAAGTTGTCTTCATATCCCTTCCCCTCTGTAAAGTGGGGCAGTTTTATTATCCTAGCTGGGGAAACTGAGGAACAGAGATTGTTCCCCAAGGCCAAACTCACCCAAGGCCTGTGGGAGAAGGGGGAATTGACTCTAGATCCACAAGTTAGCATGATCCAGTGGAGTGAACAGGGGCCTGGGAGCCTGCAAGGCCTGAGTTAAAATCTCAGCTCTCCTTTTTGCCTCTGTCACTTTGGGCAAGTCACATGGGCCCAATTTTTCCCAGGCTGCCTCCACTTTCTGGGGCCCATTTTGAGACTTCCTGTGGCCTGATTTTCAGAGGCACCAAGCACTCACAGCGCCCATTGGCTTCTGCTGGAGCTGAGCGTCTCTGAAAGTCAGCCACTTAAAGACTCTCCGGTTGGAAGCTCAGAAACAGTGTCACCCAGAGTCAGTGGCCTCTTCTGAACAACTTGACACTGATCTCTTCAAGTCGGTGTCACCATCTGTACAACAGCAGTGACGCTTGCTGACCTGCAGGGCTCAACAGGGGGGCATGTAAAGATTCGTGACTCGATTAACTTGGGGGATTTTCGGTGCTGCCGCATGAAGGTATAGGGCCAGATTTTTCAAAGTGCTCAGCCACCGCCATCGGGGCCGGATTTTCCCAGTGCTCAGCACGGTGGGGGCAGATTGGGAGCAGCGCACTTTCAAAAATTCAGTCCTGGGGGGAAAAAATCAAAAATATCCAGAATTCTAAGGCTCCCCCCGTGTCCTTCACTGCGCCTGTCAGGTTCTCTCTGCCATGCCTACAAACCATCAGGCCCATTAAGCGTGAAGGATCCAGGGTAGCAGCCTTAACTCTGAATGTGGTTCTGCTTCGACTTCTTTTGTCAAGAGCTTGCAGGCCTTTCCAACATACGCAATCCCATCTATTTAGCAACCCTCATGCACTGAGCCACAAGTGGTTTATGGATGATAAGGTAATTACATCACTGATGCCAGGCTGGAAGACCATTTTTTAAAGCTAACTGCAGCCTCTAAGAGTAACCCAGGTTGTTACTGAGCCTTAAGATGGGCCAGCTTTGGGTCATGTTAATTGCATTCAAACCGCCAGCCCTCAGAGAGAGAAAGGGCTGATTGCCTCCAGCTGGTTTATAGTTCTGCAGTGGTTCTCATATCTCCAATGTACCTGTTTCAGGGGTTCTTGGGCGACCCTGGACCACCTGGGGAAAAAGGAGAAAAGGGGACAAAGGTGAGTTCACTTGTTCTGAGCCTGGACACAGGGACCCAGTGGGTATGAGACTCATGGAAAAGATGTTGCTGGCTGCTGTGTTTTTGAGTCACTTTAATGTGGAGCGCTGGCTTCCAGCAGTAAGCCTTCCAGCATCCCCCATGGCCTCAAGGCATTCTGCCATGTCGCATGGATACTGGCTTTTGCTCCCCTCTCACCGACATGAAGCCAATTCTGCTTGAGTCTCATCGTCACTCCGAAAATAAATCTGATTCCTCTCTGCACCTTCACGTCTGTGCAGCCCGTGTGCTGAATTAGCTTGCAGCCCTGGTACAGGTTCCTTCTGTTCTTCATTGCTTTCTCCTTCCTAAAGAAGGGGCCAACTCTTCCCATTGTTCCGCATCTCTCTTGTGTTTTAGGAGGGGGAGGGGGTAGGTTGGACTGTAGTTCCCCTTCACGACAAAGAGCCTACATCAGAGAAGGGGAAAAAAACCCTGACTCGGGTTGGAGTGCAGTCAGGGCAGTGTCTCCCACCCAGGCCTGGCTTTGGGGGGTACAAAATGGAAATCCGTTCGGCTGCACAGCTGAGTGACAGCAGACCCATTGCCAGCCCTGCAAAAGGGGGTGCTGATCAGTCTGTGCTCACTGTGCTCTGGCCCAGTTCAGGATCCCAGCAGGCATGAGGCGTCCCCTCCCCTCCAGCACTGCTTTCTGCTGCACAGGGTGCGTTTTCCTGAGCTCCACTGTGCTATTCAGTCACTGTCTGTGCTTTTTGCTGTTTCAGGGGGTGAAAGGACAAAACGGCCCTTCTGGACCTGCTGGAGCTCAGGTAAGTTGGTAAAGAAACCAGCTCCTCTCATCCTCTGACCACCTCCCAGGGTTCCTCTCTCACCTCTCTTTCCACTTGCCCAGTAGTCTCTTTTGCTTTGAGGTCAGGGGTTGCTCAAACCCCAAACTCAAAGCAGAACTAAGGGGGACTTGAACCCATGTGAAGTGCAACAAGGGTCTCCCACTCCAAAGGCAGCAAAAAGAGCCAAGCGTCTCAGGGGTCTAATACTGAGCCTCCAGTGCCTCTTGATTCTGTAATGCAGCATCCCTCCAATTCCATTTGGCCCCTTTGCTCTCCTGAGCAGACACTGTCCCATAGCTGGGATGGTACCTAACTTGGATACCTTTTGTTGTTGGATAAGGATGGGTGATTTATAGTGATTAAAGCGTGTGATGGGGAGTAGAGCGATACAGGTTCTATTCCTGGCTCTGACACTGATTCATGTGGCTTTGGGCAAGTCACTCAATCGCGCTCTACCTCAGTTTACCCATCTGTCAAAATTATGATGATGCTACTGGTCTTTTGGGGATGGGGAGGTGTGTGGTGAAGCTCCTTAATGCTTGGAGACTCTCCCCCCGGGGAAGAAACCCTTGTTGAATGGCCTTGGCACTTCGGTAAATAGTGGACAGGTCTCCCAGTGTTCTGAGTGCCTTGAGGTGGGACTCTCTTGTGTTGGGTTTGACTCTATATAGAGGCAGATGAGGTGGCCCTGTGCCTGACGTGTCTGCTCCTAATCCTCTCCTCAATATGTTGGCTTGTTTCCTAGGGGATGATGGGTGTCAAGGGTGCTTCAGGGTTCCAGGGCCTGCCTGGACCAGAGGTAAGTGAGTTGTGTTCTTTTCCATGTTTTGCTTACTTCCCTAGTGCTGCTGCATCTGTCTGTTCGTGTTTCCTAAGACTAACGGAAATGCTAGTGCACTGAGGAAGGGATGAGTCAGGCAGTGCAGGACATTAACACAGCTCTGTCATATCCTTGGAGGGAGAGGAAAGAACTGAACTACCTTGTAGCACCACTCATTCAAATTTGGCCCAGCAACCCCTCCACCATCACAGGAGGGCGGTCAGGCCAAACCTGAGTGGCATTATGACTCCACGTGCCAGGTCGCAATGCCACTTGCTCATAACGGAGGGGCAGCCAGGCCAAATTTGAGTGAGTGGTATCATGACCTGGCATATGGGGGAGGGATAGCTTAGAGGTTTGAGCATTGGCCTGCTAAACCCAGGGTTGTGAGCCCAATTCTTGAGGGGGCCATTTAGGGAACTGGGGTAAAAACCTGTCTGGGGATTGGTCCTGCTTTGAGCAGGAGGTTGGACTAGATGACCTCCTGAGGTCCCTTCCAACCTTGATATTCTATGATATGGGGTTGCAGAGCCACTCAGGTTTGGTCTGGCTAGAAAGTGGTCAGGCCATGACCTAGGGGTCCCCCTGCTTCTATGGCATATGCCTGTCACCCTGGGGCATTGGGAGTCCCTTCTTATTCTGATGTTAGAAGTAGTATACCTTTCCAGCAATCCAAATTCGCCATGTGAAAGTGTAATGGGTCTCTCCAAATATGAATCCTAAGGGCTGGGGAGATACTCCTTTGTGAATGTAAAGCAGGTGAAATAACCCCAGTCTGTCTGCAGTGCCTCATATGAGTTGAAATGAGTAGGTGGATTCTGATTTGCAAGGGGGTTCATGCCAAACACCCCTCACAATTCTCATCCAGTGGGGCTTTGCTTGGGGTTTCAGATTCAAATCAATTAACAAAACTCAAAGTGAAACCCAGCCAAGTAGCTGAGCTGTGCCTGTCTTTGGGCTAAAGCCAGATGTAGCCAGTCCTGTACAGATTGCACCTAAAGCCATAAATGGGCCCTGTGAAACCCAGCCCCGCTTTGCCAAAAGTTTTGTCAGTCTTGGGAAACCCAGTCTGTTCTTTCGGGTTTGCAACTGTCTGAAACCAAATGAGTTCAGGGTTTGGTTACAAACATTCCTATGACTCCACTGAATGGACTGATCATTCAGTGGAGTTTATATAGTAGCCTTAAAGCCAGTAGTCCTCAGTACTGTACAGCTAAAGCCACTGGATTCATACCTGTGGACACTTGACTAATTAACCAGTGGATTTTGTAAAAAGATAAATGAGGATATTAATCACTTGCCCTTCACAATGGCCTTCTGCACTTCTAGTCAGAATTCATTGCCACAGTTTGCCTGCCCAGCAGTGGATAGGAACACTGCTTGTGTGATGCTCTGCCCCTGGGCGGGTCATCCACAGCCACGATTGAACATGGTGTAAATTGTCACTCAAGGATTTTTCCTGGTCCTGCTTGCAGTGTATAAGGCTCTGTAGGGAACTGTGTGATCTAGGCCTGGCAGCAGTCAGCCAGCCTACAGTAAGGAGGGGTGAGTTAGAATCATAGAATATCAGGGTTGGAAGGGACCTCAGGAGGTATCTAGTCCAACGCCCTGCTCAAAGCAAGACCAATCCCCAACTAAATCATCCCAACCAGGGCTTTGTCAAGCCTGACCTTAAAAACCTCTAAGGATGGAGATTCCACCGCCTCCCTAGGTAGCCCATTCCAGTGCTTCACCACCCTCCTAGTTAAATAGTGTTTCCTAATATCCAACCTAAACCTTTCTCCACTGCAACTTGAGACCATGCTCCTTGTTCTGTCATCTGCTTCCACTGAGAACAGCCTGATCCATCTTCTTTGAACCCCCTTTTAGGTAGTTGAAAGCAGCTATCAAATCCCCATCATTCTTCTCTCTGCAGACTAAACAATCCAGTTCCCTCAGCCTCTCCTCATAAGTCATGTGCTCCAGCCCCCTAATTCTTTTGTTGCCCTTCGCTGACTCTTTCCAATTTTTCCACCTCCTTCTTGTAGTGTGCGCCAAAACTCTGTTTAGGAGCAGCCTGCTTTGTGTCTCTGTTTTTGGTTCTTGTGTTCATTAGTCTGAATCTAAGAAATGCAGTAGTGTTATGTGCAACCTTCAGCAAGAATATTTGTTTTTAATTTAACTTTTTTTCTGAGTGTATACCATGAACAGAGCACCTGGACTTGTGGATCTTAAAGCATGAGCCTCTACTGCCTAAGCTAAGAGGCCCAGTCCCTATCTGTAGCCTAGTCACCACCAGAGTAGAACATTGTGCCACCTGGAGTGAGTGTGGGTTACACTTACATACCAGCAGTGTCTGCATTAGATCATCCTCGTTCCCGTACCAAAGGTGGTTTTTTCCAGGTTGTATTTGTACTGTCACACTCCATAGGAAAGAGGAGAAGGGAAAGGGATGCTGCTTATAGTGTGAGATCTCAAGTGTTTCTTATCCTGCTTCAGGGGGAAAGTGGTGCAGTGGGTCTCCAGGGCTGGCCGGACTTGGTAAGTTTATAATTTTCAGTTTAACCAATGATAAAAACAAAGTGTGGTTGTGCCTGAGACAGTTTTCACTGCTGTAGGTCACCCCAGCACTCTCCTAGTACATTCAGTGCTATTGTCCTTGAGAGCTGGAAAGGGAATTACAGCTGGTAGCAAAATTTCCCAGCAGAATGTTTCCCATTAGAAAATGCCATTTTGTCAAAAATGAAATTTTCCAGGGAATGTGTCGATTTCAACAAACTTTTATATATATTTTTGGGAGGGAGATCAAAATGAATATTCATAAGGATGAAAAATTCTGTTTGTGCTTGTGGGATGAGGCCTTTTGATTTTTTGTTTTGTTTAAAATACATTTCATTGATATTACAAATTATGAAAAAAAAAATCCAAATTGAAATGATACATTTTCAAAAAATTCAGTTCCCAGGAAGCTTTGAAATTGTAATTTCACTCCAGCATGGAATGAAAGCACATTTCAAAATGGTGAATTTCCTGTGAAATGGAAATTCTGCTTCCTGCCCAGCTCTAAAGGAAAATCTGTCCTTTAGGGAATGTTACAATGTACATGAGATGGAAAACACATCCGCAGAAAGGAGAAAAGTGAAGAAAAGGAAATCCTTTCTCAGCGATCCTCTACCCCTTGGTTTGGGGGAGGGATGGCTCAGGTTTGAGCATTGCCTGCTAAACCCATGGTTGTGAGTTCAATCCTTGAGGGACCACTTAGGGATCTGGGGCAAAAATCAGTATTTGTCCTGCTAATGAAGGCAGGTGGCTGGACTCAATGGCCTTTCAAGGTCCCTTGCAGTTCTAGGAGATTGATATATCTCCTATTATATTTACACGCCCACAAAGAAATGCACTCTGGTGCGACTGGGGGCAGCTGTCTCTTCGATACAAGAGCATACTGAGTTTTAAACATGGCCATAATTGGCCCCATGCTTGGCCCTGCCAGGGTTGAGACAGGGCATTGCATATGCATCAGTCTCTGTGGCAAGAGCTGGTGGTGAGTAAATCCCTGTGCAGCAATAAAAGGGAGGGTGAGGTGGTAACACTGGAAGGAGTGGGACTGACCTACTCATGCCAGTGACGTGCTCTCTCCAGTGTGGCTCAGCCCCATGCTTTTATGGTGGCTGTCTGTCGGGGCTCTTTTGTGGAATGTGAGACAATGAGATGTTACGATTACTATTGTATAGGATAGTACCTAGGACCTGGCTCACGGACCAGGACCCCAGTGTGCTAGGTGCTGTTGTCATAAGGTATATTTCCCAAATCTGAACCTTAGCGTCCAAAATTTGGTACCTGCATGAAACCTCTAAACTTAATTACCAGCTTAGATCCTGTAGCGCTGCCACCAACAGGAATTCCAGTGCCTGGTACACTCTGGTCTCCCCAAAACCTTCCCTGGAGACCCAGACTCAGATTCCTTGAGTCTCACAACAAAGGGAAATAACCCACTTCCCTTCCCTCTTTACCTCCTCCCAGACCTTCCCGCCCTGGGTACACTAGGAGATCACTGTGTTCAATCCTTGAAACACAGACACAGAAGATCAGGTTTCTCTCCCCTCACCCAGAGCCATACAAATTCAAGCTTTGTAAATCTAACACAAAGAGATTCCTCTTCCCCCCTGTCTTCCTCCACCAAATTCCCTGATGAGTTGCAGACTCAATCCCCTTGAACCTTAACTAGGAAAAAATCAAACAGGTCTTAAAAAGAAAACTTTTTAAAAAAGAAAGAAAAGACATAAAAATTTCTCTGTGGATCAAGATGAAAATATTACAGGGGTCTGTTAGCTTATAAAAAATGAATAAACAGCCTTATTCAAAAAAAATACAATTTAAAAACATTTCCAGCAAACTACACACTTGCAAATACAGAAAACAATGTAATAAACCTATATTGTTTTTCCCCTGTACTTACAACTTGAAACAGAAGATTGAGAGCCTGAGATAGTGTGATCACCTCAGAGCCTAGAGAGCAACTGACACAGAACAAAGGACCCACACCCAAACTTTCCCTCCCTTGAGATTTGAAAATATCTTGTTTCCTGATTGGTCCTCTGGTCAGGTGGTGTTTGTTACCCCTTTGCAGGTGAAAGAGACATTAACCCTTAGCTATCTGTTTATGACAGCTGTACAAACAGAGAATAATCAGCTAGTCTTGGTCTCAAAGAGCTCACGATCATGTGCTTCTGGGAACTCTGTTGTGTGTTAACGCCACGGAGCTGATGGAAATCCCCCATGGCTTTCTCCAGGAATACTAGATTAAGAGATGTTAAGGCCAGAAGTGTCCAGTAGGTTATCTAGTCTGGCTTCCTGTGCAACACAGGCTATAAAATTTCACCCAGTAACTCCTGTATTGAGCCCAATAACTTGGTTTTCTGAGCTTCTTGTCTGTGTTGCTTCAACCGAGTGCCCTGCTATGCTGAGGTCTGTCTCTGGAAGCCACAAGACAGAAGCAACTGGTGGGCACTGAAAATCCAATGGTAGCCCCAGGCCAATCATTTAGGACCCAGCCAATCTACAAGCAAGGACCTAGCCAGGTGTCCCCAAAGCAGGTATATAGGCTACTAATGGAAGTAGCCACTCCAGTCTGGTCAACACTGCAACCTTCTGGGAGAATTCCCAGCTGCCAGGCAGATCTGACAGAGCACTCCAGCCAGCCCCCTGGCTGTCCTGACCTGTATCCGTGAAAGAGTGGACTGCATGGTTCTCCTGCGTTTTATGACAGACTAACTATGGGGACTGTATCTGTGTGTTGTTTTATTGCAGGGGGAGCCAGGGCAGCCGGGGCCAGTCGGATTACAAGGAGTCAATGGCTCTCAGGTGGGTCCCTACCGGCCAGCATGGGGGAAGGTGGCATATACTTGCCATTGTGTACCTCTCTTTCCTTGCCTCCTGTGCCAGTTTAGTGAGCGTGCCTATGTTTGCTTTGTTCATAGGGAGAAATGGGCCCTTCCGGCTTGCCAGGCCCACAGGGCCCCAAGGTACGTTCTCGACACTAGCCTCGTGATGAGAGCAGTTGCTATGGGACTCTGTGAAATGAGTTCAAGAGTGGAGCCCAGCTCCCAGTGGCTGTCTTTCCCTGGCACCAAATAGCTCAGCTGGCACTAATTGGCAACCAAAGCCTGGATGGAGGAAGGTTTAATTAGCCTGGAGGCTAAAGAACCCCCTCTATCTTTGCACCTCCAGCCCATGCTACAAACACTTCCACTCATTCTTTGAAAGAAGTGAATGGTGAATAAGGAATGCAGCACATCTGATGAACTGTATTGCAAGGTGGCACTTACACTCATGTTAATTCAAATCTAACTGTAGGGTGCTTTCACCCCACCCTGTTTTCTGTAGGGACCACAAGGCTTGCAAGGGAGCCGTGGATCTCCAGGGCCTAGAGGATCACAGGTAAATTGCTCCTGGATGCATGATCATCTTCTCAGTACAGAACACGTAACATTTCCAAGGCCACAGGTATCCCATGCAGCACCCAGGAGAAGTGGGGCCTTGTCTAAGTCCTTGCTAAGCAAATGGGCTGCTGGAATTTTCCATTGCATCTCGCACGTGAACGAGGCTTCACTCACCCAGGCCGTGTTCACTACTGCCTGAGGGAATGCACAGGGTGCCCAGCGGTGGGCAGCTGCATTCTCTATTGGGAGGGCACTTAACTGGGAGCCAGGAGACTCATGTGCTGTTTCCAGCACTGCAGTTTACCTACCGTTGGACCTGGGCAAACCATTCCCCCGCTCTCTGTCTCTGCCTTCCCTTCCACCTTTTGTCTGCCTTGTCTGTTTACACTGTAAGCTATTTGGGGCAGGGACTGTCTCTCTCGCTGTATGTTGGAACTGGGCTAGCACAACAGGACCCGATTCTTGTTGTATAGAGTCTCGGGATTCTGCAATCATATAACTGAGAGGGTTGTACACTTCACTGCTTACGTAAGGCAGCTGTATACCCTGCCAGGCCCCTCACCCTGGCTCTGGCCAGTTCCTCCCACCCAACCATGCACTTGGCCTCACCATGGTCACATCTGGCTGGGAAGGCCTGACGGAGGGGGAAATGGGGATTGACTGAGGTGTGTGTGAGAGCAAGGGACCAGCTGAGGTCAAGCTGGCCACAGTGCATTGGGGGGCCACTAAAACCACACACTAAACCCCCCACTGCCTCACTTTGTAACCCCAGTTACTCTGCTTGCTGTCACAGGCCTCTGTGAGGTCACTGCCTTGGCCTGTATCCTGAGTGGCCAAATGGTTTTACCAGGAAATCAGGCTTTCTTGGTTTTTCAGTTTTCACCAGACTCCACAGGGTTCTGCCCACAGATGCCTAGAACATGCCTCAAAATATTGGAGTGGATCGAATGTGGTGTTCAAATTCTATCGCCTGACAGACACCTGTCAGCGAGATTACGTAGGGCCTAGCTTTGTCCAGCCAGTTGTAGCCCCTTGCTGGTGCTGGACAACAGTAGAAAACTGACCGCCTTCCATTAAGTGTCACTAATAATACTTGTGCTTATATATCACTTTTTGTCTGAGGATCTCAAAGTATTTTAGAGGCATATAATCTGTATTATCCCTGCTTTGCAGATGGGGAAACTGAGGCACTGAGAGGTGAAGGGACTTGACCTAGGTCACACAATGAACCAGCAATGGAGCTGGGATTAGAATCCAGGTCTCCTGACTCCTTTTCTCTAACCAGCACACCGTGCTGCTGGCCAACTGAGCAGTGTTCTCCTGAGAAGGGGGCTCGTGTCTAGTATTATTGGCCAAGCAAAGCTGGACACTAGAAGGCTGGCTTTAACAAGTGTGGGGCCCGATTCGTACTCACCCAGCGGCACTCTGGGTCTTCGGCAGCACTTTGGCAGCGGATCCTTCACTCGCTCCGGGTCTTCGGTGGCACTGAAGGACCCACCCCGAAATGCTGCTGAAGATCCAGAGTGCCATTGGGTGAGTAAAAATTAGAAAGGTGTGGGGCCCGATTCCGGGGTATCAGGTGAATTGGCCTAAAGCCGGTCCTGAGGCCCTACACAATCTCGCTGACATGTGTCTGTCAGGTGATAACATTTGAACACCACATTCGATCCATTTCAATATTTTGAGGACCGTTCTAAGGACCCGTGGGCAAACCCCTGTTGATTTTGGTGAAAATTGAAAAACCAGGAAAGCCTGATTTCCAGTAAAACCATTTGGTCACTCAGGGTACAGACGTGAGGCAGTGACCTCACAGAGGGCTGTGGCCGGGAAACAGTGTCACTATGGGTACGGGGTGAGGCAGGGATCCCAGGGTGAGGGCTAGGTGAGGATTAGTGGATCCCTCACTTGACTCTGGTCAGCCCCCCTTCGCCCCCACAGCTAGAGCCAGAGCCCCCATTCCAACCAGCCCCAGCCCCACCACCAGCCAGATGGGGCCAGAGTGGGGGCAAGGCCATGGCTGGGTATGCATCTTAGTATACAACCCTCTAGTAAGTTATGCTGCGAGATCCTAAACGTTTTTCTCACCTCCTGCTGAGGACTGGAGCCTGATTCTCTGTGCTGCAGGTGAGATCAAAGACTAGAAGGGAGGTTACACTGCAGGAAGAGCAATGGTTCTTAGAAGAGTCTGTTTTCCTCATTTAGCATAATGAGCTGTAGGAAAGCTTGGGACGAACTTCTCCATCGCCATGGACAATTCACCAGGATTGTTTTCTAGTTCTGACTCCTCACTCATCTGTCCCAGGCTGTCCATTGCTTGGGAGAGATTTCCTGCAAGTGAAACTAAGTGGAAACTGTATAAGAGCGGAAGGGTAGGAGGAGCCAGGGCTTGTGAGATGAAATCACCGGAGATCCTGCATCACCAATGGGCACAGACCGCTGTGCGCAGGGCTTGAGGGTATGTGGCTTTTGAACAGACCGTGGAGTGAAAGAAATAGCACAAGGTGAATGAGCAAATGCTGCACTTGACCTGTAGTGACATCTTCTCCCACCCTGATTTGAAGGAGGCTGGAACGGATTCTCTTTCACTTTGACTTCATTTAAATGCTAAAGAATGGGGTCTCTATTCTTGCTTGTATTTACAGCTTATTTTCTTTCTTTCTCTCTAGGGTCCACTTGGGATAGAAGGATCCTCTGGGCCTAAAGGAGACCCTGTAAGAGTCTGTTTCCCCCACATATAGAGTTAAATACGTTCTTCCCCATCTTGCTGCCATTGCAATAATGTCTCATTGTTACTGAGGTTGCCTGTTTTAATGAGCCCATCACTGTAGTATCTGGTACCTACAGCCCTGAAGCGAGCAAAATGCTCTTGCCCTCCTCTGAGCTACTTGTCTGAATTGAACGAGCTCCAAGCGGTGCCCGTTTGGCACCAGGACTTAGGTAGAGGCCTGCACAGACAGCAGAGTTCACCTGTGAGCTCAGCTTGATCTCCAGTGGGGATGAATTCCAAAGCCCAGGGATTTCTGTTGCTGGTATGTCTGTGCTGTACTTACAGGGTGTGATAGAAGCTTGTGTAGACATAGCTAAATTAAACCTAGCTCCACTAGCTCAGGGCCTGAAGCCATGGCCAGCTTTAGGCCGATTCGCTCGATTCCCCAGAACTGAGCTCCATGCCTAAGAGGGCCCCACGCTTTAGGAGCCTTTAAAATTTTTTTTACTCACCTAGCTGCTGTCCACTCCGGGGTCTTCGGTGGCATTTCGGCAGCGAGGGGTCCTTTGGTGCTGTGAAAGACCCAGAGCAGACCCCCTGCCACCTAAGTGCCACTGAGTATTTGAATCGGGCCCCGCAGTTAATAAAGCCGGCCCTGCCTGGAGCAGTGAAGCTGCAGCAGCATGGGCTGTACAAGCCTGTCTGGAACCTTGGATAGCTACTCCCAGGGCTCTCCTGTCCTGCTGCTGTTTCACACCTCTGGGACCTGAGCTGGCCAGACTAACGCCAGCTCAGGTGCGTCTACCCTCTGACTGCAGTATGGAGATTGTGAGGCTCTATGGGTCTTGAACCCAGGTCTGCAAGTCCCCAGGCAACCTTTGCATACCAGCAGTATCCAATGGCCTGCTAGTAACTGAGGGGCTGAGTGGCTAAAGGAACCCTAGCCCCACCAGAGGCACAGTCCGTGGGAGTCCTGATTGGACGAGTGCCTGGCCCCACTGGGTGGTCCAGCTATGCTATTTAAGCCAGGAGACATGGGAAGTAATAGGTGCACGGGGTCAAATTCCTGGCTAGTGGCTACATCGGACCCTGCCTTCTCGCCTGAGTCCTGCTTACCTAATTTGTCCTGCGTTCCTACTTTCCTGACCTATTACTGATCCCTGCCCTGGTCTCTGACCATTGGCTCAACGTCTCCTCCTGCCCAAGCCATGGTTGAGACAGGTATACTCTGAGAGGACCTTGCCCTTAGCCTCTGTACCTGGGGGCCATATGGCTGAAGTGTTTCTGCTGATGGCAGAAACCATGCCAGGCTGCAGCAGACTGAGGTAAGCAAACCCCAGTTGCTTTAGGTTTTTGAAGATAAACACTGTAACCTTGACTGGCCTCGCCTGAGGTTGGTAGCGAGTGCAGAGAGTGGCGCGTTGATGTGAAATGCTCCCATACTGCCCCACTTAAAGAGAAAAGGTAGGTGGCTTTCTCTAGGCCTTTGCTGTGTTGACTGGCTAGCAGAAGCACCACTGCAGAACCGGCTGTAGCCCACAAAAGCTTATGCGCAAACAAGGTGCCACAAGTACTCCTGTTCTTTTTGCGGATACAGACTAACACAGCTGCTACTCTGACACCCATCCTCTTTCCCTGTCCAAGTGAAAGAAAACAGGCTCCAGCGTGTGGAAAATACCTTTATACCATAAAAATGATACTCACAGTGCTGCTCTCTGACCCCTAAACTCCCACTAGTCAAAAAGGGAGAAAAGAGGAAACTGTAAAATCTTAAGGAAAAGAGAAGGGCAAAAAAACCCAAATATTCTAACCCAAAAAGGAAGAAGGGCCAGAAACTCGATCAAGTCAGCTAGGAACTTTTGCTGCTGTTATTGATTTTAAGTGGAAAGTTTTCAGTTCCTACGGTGATGGGCAGACATATAGAACTCTGATGTATGTAGCACAGGCATATATCCTATGGAGTGATTCCATTTTTAGCTATTTCCAGTTCATTTGTCTGAGCTGCAGGCTCCAACTCACAGTCAAAAGAGAGAGAGAGAGACCCTTAGAGCTTGAATTTTCACACTTAGATCTGGCACAATCCTGAAACCTTGGGGAGGAGGGGGAGGGTTCTGTTGTTTTTCTCCTCCCACATTTATTGTTGACTTGGTCACTGGCCATTAACTGCCATAAAGGTTAGAGCATGACTACAGGTGTAGAAAAGGATGGAGTCTGATGGATAAGCAGAGACATTGGTGGTAATTGGTAAATGCAGAGTTGCGTGATTAGTTGCAGGTCTTGGGTGATCCTCTGATCAGTTAGAAGAGGCTGCCTTATGAACAGTAGAGTATCCTCCCTTTGCTCCCATTGGAATGAATGTGACTAATAGTCATTCAGAAAAACAGTGTGTATTGATAGCCCATTCATGGCCAAAATGGGTCCTTGGCATCTCCTTTCCCATAGCTACTGTGGCCAAGTGCCCTGTATGTGCCGAGTGAAGAGTCTGGCACCTGGGAGTCTTCCCTATGGAGTGGGAAGTGTACAGAATTCATTAAACTTTTGATATCAAATCAAGAAATCTCTCTGTTGGGAGATTCACGATCCCCACTCCCCCCATTCCTTCTTCCTTAGAAATGGGATTTCATTTGTCACCCACCCTCCACCATTTTTCCCTCCTGCTGTCACTCAGTTTGGATTTCTCTGGTTTGCCTGTTGCCTTTTAATAACACTCAGCCTTGATGAGTTAATTAAAACATGGTAGCCTTGTCATGAAGCCGTTTTTATAGGGTTATTTCTGGTTGCAGGGAGCAGACGGTCCTGCTGGACTAAGGGGAGAGCATGGTCAAGAAGGCCCCATGGTAAGTCTGTGTGGATGTATCTTTCCATGCCCCAGCTCATTATGGGTGAGGGTGGGAGTGGAGGGGCTTTGAGCATGGTGAATTCTTTATGCCATATTGCTCCAATTCATAAACTGAACAGGTACATTGCATTGGAGTGAATAATGAGGGAAATCCACTGGGTCTTTCCCTTAGCTCTGTTTTTCTTTCTGGAGTCCAACTGCTACCAATGGTAGGACACCATAGACCATTTGAGATCCCGCCCACTGCACAAACAAGACAAAGCCAAGCTATCTTTCTTTCCCCCTGTGCGTTCATTGAATCATATGCATTTATCTGCACGCGTGGCTGGGCCTCTGCCCTGTTAGGAAATAGGCTAGATATAAGATGGGAGCAGGGGCAGCTCCAGGCCCCAGCACGCCAAGCGCGTACTTGGGGCGGCAAGCCACGGGGAGCACTTTGCCGGTCACCATAGGGGCGGCAGGCAGGGTGCCTTCGACAGCTTGCCTGCGGGAGGTCCACTGGTCCCGCGGTTTCAGTGGACCTCCCGCAGGCACAGTTGCGGGACCAGTGGACCCTCCGCAGGCAAGCCACCGAACGCAGGCTGCCTGCCATGCTTGCGACAGCGAAATGCCGAGAGCTGCCCCTGAATGGGAGAGTAAGGGCTCTGCACATGGCAGCCCTCATATGATACTGCTGCAGCATCATAGTCCCCAAGCTGGACATACTGGGAATGCCTGTGCGTGCACTGGAGAAGCTCCCGCCTACTAGAGGAACACTGTTGCCAAAGCTAAGCCCAGGTGACCTAGGGAGATTTCTGGGGAAATCCAGAGTCTGAGCCCTGGGGCAGTCCGCCCTGACTGGGAGGGGCTTAACTCCTTGTGGTCTCTTTTCAGCAGGAAAGACTAAGGACTGGTCGTTGTCAGTGCCTTCCCTACACTGATGAATTCTTAAAAGTAGCTCTCCATGGCTTTCCTGCACACCACCCATCTGCCAGAACAGCTCTTGCTGCTGACTTGCTTAAAGCCCCTAACACGCTTATAGTCTTTCACCAATTCACGCAACCAGAGCGCTTCTTGCTCTCCGCTTAGTAGTATGGTTGGGGTGCAGTCGTGGACCATACTGGGGCCATGTCTCAGTGTGGGGGCATTCCCATAAGGCTTTTGCTTCTGATATTGACATCCTAAAGAGCCAATTGGATTGTAAGTTTTCCTCATGGAGGCATGTAAAACCGGAGGGTTGGGGGGCACTTGAAGATAATAAGCAAGAAACAGGATTCTTCTAAGCTGTGTCTCAGTGGCTGCTGGAAATCTGGGCAGCAGGGAGGTAGCTCTGGTAGGAACCAGATTAGAAAGATGGTCTTGTGGATTGGGTGCTGGAGTGGGACCCAGCGCTAGTATACCCTGTGTCTCAGTTGCCTATCTGTAATATGGAAATAATGCTTCCCTTTGCGGACATAGTGAGGCTCAAATCCATGAATGAGGGTGAAGCTCTGGTGATGGTAGTGAGTGGCCACATAAGTACCTAGAGAGATGGCATTAGTATGCCCTTTTGGTGTGACTGGGGTGTCTAAAAGCCACCCCAAATGGCCAATTACCTAGACAGATATGCCCAGCCCAGATCATAGCATCTCCAGGGAGCAAACTCAGCAGAGCACGTGTACCTGGAACCAGCTCACGTGGGTGTTTAACACCGATTTTTTTTTTTTTTAAACAACCCTCTTTAGGGTTGCTGGTAATTTCCCTTAGCCAGCGAGAACGGTGAGGTGGTGTTTAGAGAGCCATTTCCCTCCTGTTTCTCCTCTCTGTTCTCACTGGAGCAAAGCGTGCACTTGACAGGCATCTGCACCGAAGAACAGTGCAAATGCTTAGCCCAGGTAAAAGGATGGCTACCTGTACTAACAGCAGTTTCCCCATGTTTTTAACTTGTTCTCTCTCCTTCCCTGGGAGTAACAGTGTAGCTGACCCATTAAATGAAACTGGGCTTAACTCAACTCTCCTGGTCCAGTCCAGGTGCTCCCTCTTTGGGCCGACAAAGAGGGCAGCAGGGCAGCACCTGGGACTGGGGGAGAGACTGTGACAGAGACTCAGTCTGAGCAGACTGGTTCAGTCAGGTAGGACACGAGACGAGAGCTGGCAGAGAGAGAAGGTGGTTCCTGGGGGAAGGTTGAAGGTAGGGGAGCAGCAAGGGGAGTTTGCTGCTGGTGTCCCTGAGCCAGGGGTGAAGGGAGGAGGAGCAGCAGCAGCAGAGGGAGATGCCTGCTGGCTCTGAGCTTGAGGACCAGAGCCAAGGGCTGGAGAGGGTGGGAGGAAGGGAGGGGTGCTGTGGAAGGGTTTACCTGCTGGTGTCTCCTTGCTGGCGAGTTGGACCCAGAGGAATATGAGAGTACCACCGGAGCAAGGGATGGCTTTAGCAGAGAGGCTGTGGGTGTTCCTGCTGGGATGAGCAGGTTGCACCCCAGAAGGAAGGGCTGGGCTGCCTGCCCTGGCAGAGGGACAGAGGAATGACAAAGTGTCTGGTACCAGGGTACGGTGAGAACAAAGCCGAGTTTTAAAGACTGTAGGCGCTGGGGTGGGGGTGTGTGATGTGAACTGTGTCTTGGGACTTCTGGTTCTGGACATTTGCACCAAGTTTTATTAATAAACTATGATGGCCTAGAAGATAATCCTCCATGGAGTTACTGGGGACTCAAAAGGGAAACTGAGGTGAGGGATCACTTGCAGGCTGTCCTAGGGCCACAAGGGGGTGCCTCTCCCTTATACCTTGCCATGGGATCATCAGCAATGACCTTCTGCAAATGAGGCTGGTATTTCTTATTGGTCATGAACTTCAGACACTTCATTTTCTGGCACATACCTTTCACCCAGGGGGAATTTGAAGGCCTGTGTGGATTTTTGTGTCCTTTTTAAATGTTGCATTGACTGTCTCTCTCTTTCTCTTTCAGGGGTTGATTGGAATGCCAGGTTCAAAGGGACTCCCAGGAGACCAGGCAAGTCACTCGGCCTTAGGGTAACCAGATAGCAAGTGTGAAAAATCGGGATGGGGTGTGTAATAGGTGCCTGTATAAGAAAAATCCCCGAATATCAGGACTGCCCCTGTAAAATTGGGACATCTGGTGAATCATAGAACCATAGGGTTAGAAGGGACTGCAAGGGTCATCTCCTCTAACCCCCTGCTGAGATGCAGGATTTGTTGTGTCTAAACCATCCAGACACAAAGCATTTATAATTGTCACACAAGATCGTTATCCTGTGGTAAGAACACACCTTTTTTCCTTGTGTAGACACGTCCTAATTATCAGGGGAGTTGGATTGTTCAAGATCTCTGAAACGTTATCCCCTCTCAGGAAGAACAGTGATACTTTTTATTCCCCTTGAATTTGAGTGTCTCAGAGCTCTCCATAAATGTTCAGACTTTTGGCCTCCCTTCCCTACATTCCTTCTCCCCCATTTAAGATATCACCCTCATTTTACAGATGGGGAAACTTTGGTACCGTTCAGCTCAGGTCACACTCAGTGAAACTGTAACAGAGCTGGGAGTCAAATCCAGCTCTCCTGCTTCCTCTTCCTGCACTTTATGCTATGTGGACAGACGGCGTTGTGCTTAGTTAGGAAGGGTGTTGGGTGTTGGAGCAAGTGAGTCTCTGGATAGAGTTTAACCAGGACATGAGTCACCAGGGTGCAAGACAGTATGTTTGCTAGTCTTGGACGTGGCCTTGGGATCTTTCGGCAAACACAAATCAGGGGTAGGCTGTGCAGCACTGAAGGTCAGTGCACTGACCTGTTACCTTTTGGAGTTCTGAGTTCTGGTCCTTCCCTACAGAAGGTCACAGATCAGAACAGATTGAGTGGCCTCCTCCTGGCTCTTGCTGTACATCACAAAAGGTCTGGCAGCATTCAAGGTAGCTGGTGCACACTGCTTGAAACAACGGTAGCAGGACTTGCTGCGTGTCAGCGTTGAGCTTTGTGTGTGGAAGATTTCCAACTGTCTGCTCATGTCATGCCCCAATTAAGAAGTGTGTGTTTGAGTTGAGGGGTAAGGGCAGGGATCCCAACATAAAGCAGAAGGGAAGTTGCTTTATTTGTTAATTGCAATGCAGGTAGTCCTTCCTTCTATCCCAAGCAAGTAATATTTGCATCAACGCCAAACTACAGGAGGTCTACTGTTGATCTCCTTGCCATCAGGGGCGACTCTAGCTTTTTTGCCGCCCCAAGCATGGCAGGTAGGCTGCCTTCGGCAGAGCCTGCAAGAGGTCTGCTGGTCCCGCAGCTTCAGCATACCCGCCACCGAATTGCCACCAAAGCCATGGGACTGACAGACCTCCCGCAGGCAAGCCGCCGAAGACTGCCTGACTGCCACCCTCACAGGGACCGGCAGGGCGCCCCCTGGGGCTTGCCGCCCCAGGCACGTGCTGGGAGCGTTGGTGCCTGGAGCCACCGCTGCTTGCCATACATTCCTCCTCCACCATTTTACAGGAGTGCTAAAGCTACCTGCAGGGGTCTAAAGTTCCCCGAGTATCTGGCACGTAGAGTCACATTGCAGCTTTCTGGTCTGGGTAGAAAGGAGACTTCCCTTCTACCTGTGGAAAGATCCATCAAGAATGAGCTTTTGATCAAAACTGGTGAAAACTTCCTTTCCGATGCTGAAAGTGGATCGCTGTGCTCCTCAGCCATGGGGAGCATCACAGTTCGGTCTCCTGAGAAGCTGCACATTTAACGTGTGCTCTTATTACAGGGTGGTGAAGGCACAGATGGAGCGAAAGGGGACATGGGAACCAAAGGAGACAAGGTACAGTAGACCCAGTGGCTGGCATCCAGAGGGTAATTTCTATCGCTTCCCCATTCCTCCCCGCTGCTTAAATGTAGCCATGTCGTCTCAGAGCATGTTTGATCTGGTTGTATTGTACTAACAATTAGATTGAGTTCTCTGCTGGCACTTTAAGAATAAACAATTAGAATCACTAGGCACCTTTATTCTAGCACCCTTCTTGACAGGGTGAGTCTCTGCTCCTTGTACACAGCAGCCTCCCTAGAAGGAGGTTTGTATAAAGAAGATCCCACCATGCCAGGAAAGTTACTCTAGCAGTCACTTGCTGAAATTCTGGACCCCCTTTCTTAACATTCGTATAGGTAGCATTGCCAATGTCAAATGATCGAAACTCATGAGTCAGGGCCCTCAAAATCATGATCAGCTAAAAATCTTGATTTTTTGTTTGTTTAAAGTTGGGTTCTTTTTATTTGAGTTCTGATTCATGAGCCTTTAGGAATCAGTGTTTTAAGCTTTTTCCATGGGCATGAGTGCTAGATGCTTACTCCCCCCCAGTTTTCTTATTAAATGGAAACTGTAATCACATGACTCCAAAAGATGGGGCTTTAAGCCCCAATATTGTAAGGCTTATTATAAAATCATGAGCGTTGGCAATGCTGCATAGAGAGCTAAGTTAGCCGACCCCCATCTGGGAGCCCAGGCCCACAGCAATGGGCTTAGTCTGGTTCCCTTTGCAATAGAGGGTGGACCAGATGTGGGAGGGCCACACAAGATGTACGCCTCAGTACAGAGCTAATTTTTTCTAGGAGCCCCCTAGAATGGAGTGGGTGGGGCATAAGAAGGACAGAGAGGGGCCAGAAGATCTGCCGTTGCCCAGATACTCCTGTCCTTCATCCTCCTCCAACACAGTGTTCTCAGCACTGCAGCTCAGATCTGGGAGGATTCCTTCCACTATGGCTCTCCTGTGCCTCTGCCCAGTCTAGCTAGTCCCCTCTGGTATTGGATTAAGTTCTCATCGAGGTGCAGTGTTTAATAAGAGACTTGACAGCGGGTGAAGTTTCCCTGGCGAAGACGTGGCTGCAGGGAAAGACAAGCTGTGAGCTGAAGGTCATGAGAGAACCATTAATAGTGCCTCTTGCTTTGCCAGTGGAATTGGATATCCCTGGGCACTGTCTCCTGAGCTCCTTGCTGCAGCGAGGAGGGGCTCTTGCTCCCAGCTGGATGTAGAACAGGCTCAGGGTTCTCCAGCCCTTTGTACTTCTCCTGTTAGCATGAAGCAATGTGTGTTTAGTGACATGGAAACACATCACATGTCAGAATAAGGATTATGGAAGGTAAAGTACCAATGGCAAAAACCATCCCTGAGCTGGGCCCAGAGAGAACCAGTCTCTCCCTCAAACAAGAGGCCAAACACACAGAGGACGAGACTTGGGGGAAATTGCCCAAATGGCCAAAGATGAACCTGACTCAAATAGAAAAGATTCTGCCCTGACTGAGCCTGGAAGACCAGGCTGAGAGGGGCTCTGGCAGAGCACAGACAAGGGAATTCCATAGATCCATCTATCTAGATATTTACATGGGCCCATCACCACAGTGTCAACACCTCACGGTCACTGGGAGATCTGGCAGCCTCATCCCTGTTGTGCAGGTGGGGAACTGAGGCACAGGGTCAACTGACTTGCCCATGGTCACACAGGAAACGCTGTGGCTGAGCTGGGATTTGAAGCCAGGTCCCTTGAATCCCAGTCCAGCACCATATCCATTAAGATGCCCTTCCTGCCAGAGAATGGATCTGTGACCTGAAAATGTCCTGCCCTTGTCCTCAATCAGATGGGACTGTCGGCGGGAAGGAATGGATCACCTACCTGACCTCAGCTAGCTTGGCAGGTCAGAGGTGGGGAGCGGTCACTCAGATATCTGGGGCCTGGTATATTCTCCCTTAGGCCCTTGAAAACAGAGGATTCCTCCACTCCTAATTTCATGGTTGATGCTTTGCCTTCAAAGCAGAGGCCTTGCTGTAAAAGCAATGGCTTGTGTATTTGCTCTAGTGTCCTGTGTGTAGCGATTCTGTGGGGTCTATCCTGAAAGAGAGCTAACTGGGGAAACTGGAGCACTGCACCCCAGAGCATAGGTGCTAGAACTAGGGGTTCTGGTGCGCTCCCTGGATTGAAGTGGTTTCCATTATATCCAGGGTTTACAGTTTGGGTCAATGACTCTCAGCACCCCACTATTCAAATTGTGCCCCAGAATAGCACTCACAGATCAAACAGAGAATACTAAGAACATAAGAACAGCCACACTGGGTCAGATCAAAGTCCATTTAGCCCAGTATCCTGTCCTCTGACAGTGGCCAATGCCAGGTGCCCCAGAGGGAATGAACAGAACAGGTGATCATCAAGTGATCCATTCCCTGTTGCTCATTCTCAGCTTCTGACAAACTGAGGTTAGGGCACCATCCCTGCCCATCCCGGCTAATAACCATTGATGGACTTGTCCTCCATGAACTTATCTTGTTCTTTTTTGAACCCTGTTATAGTCTTAGCTTTCACAACATCCTCTGACAAGGAGTTCCACTGACTGACTGACCTGCATTGTGTGAAAAAATACTTTCTTTTAAACCTGATGCCTATTAATTTCATTTGGATACCCCTAGTTCTTGTGTTCTGAACGGAGGAAAAACACTTCCTTATTTACTTCCTCCACACCAGTCATGATTTTATAAACCTCAACCATCTCCCCCTTAGTTGTCTCTTTACCAAGCTAAAAGTCCCAGTCTTATTAATCTCTCCTCGTACGGAAGCTGCTCCGTGCCACTAATCATTTTCATGCCCTTTTCCAACCTTTTTCCTGTTCCAATATACAATATACCCTGGAGAAACCTGGCTTTGGCACATCAGTTACCCAGTTCCCACCTGTTGGCCTTCCAGATGCTAAGCCTGGAAACTCCTTTCCATGTAGCAGGGCAGCCAGAGAGGTGCACAGGCATGGCAGGATAGGGCGGTAGGTTATGGGAGGTTTGTGGCTGCTCATCTGGTTTAACTAATGGCCTGTCTACACTAGAGCATTGAACTGCTGCAAGGTTAAACATGAGCTGCAAATGTGTTTCTAGCCTATTCGTTCCTGCATGTCTGCACGCATTTCCTGCAACTGACCCTCTTCACCATATTTCCAGGCCTGGGTGGAGGTGTACAGGTGCAGTCTGGGCCAGGGCTTTTCATGATTTGCCCATGAGCTGTTGGCAAGTGTGTGTGTGTGTGTGTGTGGAGAATATCTCAGCCCTTTTAAAATGAAAATAGTCACAAATAATTCTTCCCCTTCCCTCAACCCGTTACTGGCCAGTGCTAAGTTTTGAGCCCTTGCTGGGTATGTGTCTCTGCCAGGGATGCACTAGGCCAGGGGTCAGCAATCTGTCAGAAGGCTGTGCCGAGTCTCATTTATTCACTCTAATGTAAGGTTTCACGTGCCAGTCATACATTTTAACGTTTTTAGAAGGTCTCTTTCTATAAGTCTATAATATATAACTAAACTATTGTTGTATGTAAAGTAATAGGTTTTAAATATTTAAGAAGCTTCATTTAAAATTAAAATAAAATGCCGAGCCCCCTGGACTGGTGGCCAGGACCCGGACAGTGTGAGTTCCACTGAAACTCAGCTCGTGTGCTGCCTTCAGCACGTGTGCCATAGGTTGTCTACCCCTGCTCTAGGCAGTGTCCAGAAAGGGAGGCGACTCCATCAGAGGGAGGGAGATCACCCCAACCCTACTTTCGCTTTAGTGGCAGAATTTTAACAGGGATTTCTTAGGAGCTCACTTCACTATATGAACATTTGGCTGGAGCTCCCGATTGTGCTGTTCTCCTCATGCCCTGGGCAGATCTTTTTAATCTGAAAAGGACATCATTTTTGGTGAGAGAAGCTGGTCCAGTGGCTAGGAGTTGGGTGATGTGGGTGCAGTTCTCTGCTCCTCCACAGACTTCCTGTGTGACCTTGGGCAAATCACTTAGTCTCTCTGTTCCTTCTCTGTACAGTGGGAATAACCACATGACCCTGCTGCACAGGGGTGTCCCGGGAATAAATACATTGAACAGTGTGAGGTGCTCAGATAACATCATAATTGGGGCCATATACATATTATAGATGGTCAAATCCTGCTCAGCCCCAAATCTTGAGGCACTCTGATGAGGTGGAGCGGCGTGTCTTGTTTGGGCTTAAACCCACTGGTCCTGGTAAGGAGACAGGATAGGGCGTGGTGTTTCTGAGGAGGACATTGTTCAGTGGTGTTGACTCTGAATCAGATGTGGGAGTGAGCTGCCAAGTTCAGAACTGGGTGTGGATCCAAAGTTCAGGGTTACTTGGATCCGGGGATTTGGTTGAGGTCTATCTAATTTCCCAGGGCTTGGGCTAGAAGGGACTTGCCAGGAATAAAGAACAGCTAGTGGTTGTGGCTGCAGGACAAGCTGGATAACAGGAGGCATGTTCTGGTGACCTTGATCAGAGAAGGGGCATTTAGGGTTAATTAAGGCTGTTTCCTTTTCCACTTTATTCTGCCACGAATGCAGCATTATGAGACTGAAGAGACCCAAAGATGATAGAAGATGGACTATCCAGAGGGGGAGAAAGGAGATGGCTGCCCTGAGGGGTAGGAGCTTAGATACTCATGCTAGTTGCTTATTACAAAGACCTCATCCGTTTTCATCTCCGTTCACACCGGTGGAAGGGCAGCAGGAGGTGCAGCCGGGTCCTCCATGATGTATTTGTATCTTATTGCTTCTAGGGAGAACATGGGCCACAGGGGATGAAAGGGCCCCTAGGAGTTCGAGGTCAAATGGGTCTGCAGGGATTTCCTGGACCCAGAGGGCCAGCTGGACGCCAAGGACATGACGTAAGGATTCTTTGCTTCTTGACATTGGTTATATGCTGTGTTGCAGCACAACATGCAAGAGAAAATATCTTTTAAGTGGTGTCCCCTCCCCACCTTCAAACATACCCGGGAGAGCAGGGTACGGTTCTTGGCTGCTTTGTCAGTGGCCAATGAGTCTACACTTATCATCCATTTACCCTTTCCCACCCTGCAACTCAGCCATGAGTATATTGTGCTTTCCCTTTTAGCACTGATTTTCTGGGAGAAGCTGGGTTCTTAGGCCTTTACGTTCTGCGGGTGCAATTTATCAGCAGTTCTATGCACGAGTGGTCTAACAACATGGACAGCGGGTTGATATCAATTGTCCAAACCTGGGCCCTGAGGTACGCACTGAAATAGCATTTGAGATTCAGTGCATCGTCCTGCAGGGCAATCTTGGTGCAGGTGTGAATTATAGGCCCCAAGCAGGTATCTGATTCCATGTTAAAATGAATCCGAAGGTCACATTTCCCAAGCAGCAGGTGGAGAATTGCTCTAGAGGCAGGCGTGTATTTAGGAACCTCATCTCAGCTCTCACTGAGTTTACAGTTCTGCTGAGCCATTGCCTGGGCTTGGTGTAAGCGGGTTGCTGAACACGCTTCCTGCCTCTCAGAAGAAAAGACCCAGACTAGAATCGTTGCCGTGCCTTGGCTCCAAATGCTTCAGCTTCCCCATTTCCCCACTCCTTTCCCTTGACTGACTGTAACCCTTGATCCCATCCCACAGCATACAGTCTTCTGGGAATCTCAGCTGCCTTCCTCCTTGCGCCTCTCTCCCTCTGGATTAAACCCTGGCATTCTGCCCTGCCCAGACTCCTTGTAGCTGACTCTTCCTGAGACGGTGCAAATATTTCCATGCGCTACAGTTCAGAAAGTTGCATCTCTCCAACTGACCCAACTTTTTGCTCTCAACAAGTCGTCATGAAAAACTCACGATGCATGAGCTCCCTCTAATGGTGAAGCGCCATGTGCTTTAAAGACACGTATACTCTGCTTATTGCCATTTTCATGTTGTCTGACTAATGCAAATGTCACTTTCCATAGTGAATGATAAATCTCATCTGCCATAAGTTTCCTACCCTAGAAGAAATGCCGAGGAGAGTTTATTTACTGTCTTCCTCGCTATCGTTACTATCAAACTGCTGTGAGAAGTTGAACATATATCCTATTATTTCTCTCTAATCAAGTTGCATCTTCGTGGGGAGAAACTTAAAATGAGAAATGAAGGGGTACACATGCACAAATAGAGATGCTACCTTGCTCTTAAACCCTGCAAAGAGGTACTTAATCCATTGGCAGAGTGGATTCAGTATCAGATAATGGGCCAGGTAGAAATTAAGGGCCAAATTCTCAGCAGGTGTAAATTGGCACAGGTCCACAGGACTTGACATTAATGGACCTGGGCCAGTGCACACTAGCAGAGATGTGATCCTAATTGCCCTGGAATTGTCCCGTAGCAGTCTATGTAGATGATTCTAAATTAGACAATTGAGAGAGCGACTGCCAATGCAGCTTGGTGCAAAATTGTGGCCAAAGGCAGGAGCTCAATGGATTTCCAATGTGTTTTTTTGCAGTGAAATTGCCCTTAATAATATCCTTGTGGGAGTCTCGCTGGTTGTTTCTCCAGATCAGACCTGCTCACCACTTTACAAGTATTTGGAGATTGTGCAGTTTGCAGATTGTTCTTTCTAACTGCCAGCTCTTCAAACCGAAGCTGAGATCAGGGAGTGAAGCTCTCTGCTTCTTCCACCACTGAAAATAAAGATGCTACCATTGGAATTTTGTTAGCAATGAAGAAGGCAGAGATTACCAGACCAGCTCAAAGCAGGGCTCGTCTAGTTCAGGCACCTGTCTCCAGTTAGTTACACCTGGCCAGGTGGAACCCTCCTTAGCTTGTGAGACCCAAGAGGGTCAAAGCTTGAGGTGCTGCAAGAAGGAAGCTGATTTAAAAAACGCTTTCTCATGCAGTGCAGATTTCAGTGCCGAGTCTCAGGGCAGGACGGATGCAGCAGGAAGCTGAATATTTTAACATAGAATTAGATCCTTGCTGATCTTTATCTTTGCATGTTCAAAAACACAAGAAAGATGAGAGAAGGGGCTTGTTGTTTCCCATTTGCCTTTCCAGGAGTAAGATAGCACGCTGTCTGAGAATAATGCTATCTCATTCGGGCCCTGGAGTTTGGCCTCCTACAAGCCCTGCTTAGGCATTCACTGGTCAGATTGGATGCATTCTGAGAGAAGGATAACTCAGCAGAAATCCTCTCCCTGCTGCACAGTGCCCTTTCCAGCTTAGTATGCAGCAGGCCCCATCTCAAAAGAGAATCTGCTTGCAGATAGTAGCTTCATGCATTTTACTGTGACAAGCCCACAGCCATCCTGGCCTTCTGTGTCCCTTGAGGCAGGAGGGGGGCATTAAGAGATCTAGACCAGTGGTTCTCAAACTAGGGCCACCGCTTGTTCAGAGAGAGCCTCTGGCAGGCCAGGCCGGTTTGTTTACCTGCTCCGTCTGCAGGTTCGGCTGATCATGACTCCCACTGGCTGCAGTTCGCTACTCCAGCCCAATGGGGGCTGCAGAAAGGACGGTCAGCATGTCTCTTGGCCCACGCCACTTAATCATCTTAATTTAACTTCTTGGAAACAAACACAGTTTGATAATCCTGGTGACTTTTAGCCCTGCAGCAGTTCCTCCTTCGTTTTTGGCCCCGGTCTGTTTTCTTTTCCCACCAAATAAAACACTGAAGTATTTGTTCTCCATGCCATGCTTGGGAGGGGACAGTGCTGGACTGCTCGGCAGTGGGCTGCTTCTCTCTTTGATGCATGGAGGACATGGCGACTGTCTCTTTTTACAGCATGTCTGTACGGCATCCAGCACCACGATCCTTGATTGATGTCCTGGGCGTTACTGCAACACCAGTAATTAATAACCCCATGCCCACTCAAGGGATCTCTTCCGTGCTGGATGGCCAGGGATATTTATGGTGAGACATCTGTTCTCTTGCTGAAGAGCAGGGGACCTGCGACTGTGGGTAACACCCTTGTAAAGGTGCTTGTGCATACAGCTTCTCTCTCTTTGTACATTATGTAGGTAAATCCCCCTTGAAAGCAGTGTCCGGGGCATTGGCGTGTATTTAGATCGGCACATTTCCAAAGATCAGCTGGAGCCTGATCCAATAATGAATTCAAATATTGCCTTGCACACAGCAGACTGTCCCTGACTCGTTATAGAAATGATTTGCCAAAGATTGTCTTGACTGTCCTTTAATTCTGCTTCTTTACCCTTTTAGGGGGAGGAAGGACAAATAGGCCCACCTGGCCAGGACAACAGTGAAGGGCCGAAGGTCAGTGTCACCATTATTTCTTCCCTCTCCATTTTATTGTGATAAATCCTTTATGTAATGCTCTTCATCCATGGATCTCAGAGTGCTTTAGGGTTCGTCTACACAGCAAAACACCAGCCCCACGGCAGCGACTCTCAGATCCCGGCTCAGCTGGCTTGCGCTGCAGGACTAAAAATAACATGCAGACGTTTGGGCTCGAAGACCCTGCCCCCTCGCTGGGTTTCAGAACCTAGGCTCCACCCCGAGCCCCAATATCTACCCTGCTATTGTTAGCCTCTCAGCGTGAGCACCAGGAACTCGAGTCAATTGACCTGGACTCTGACTCAGTGCTGCTAGGTTTTTTTGCTGTGTAGATGTAGGCTCCTTGGCAAATCCAAGCCACTGAATTTAAACAGGGTTTGGGTGCCTAACACCAACAGGCTCCTTTCAAGATCCCAGCCTCTACAAAGACAAAGTGCCATCCCTGTTTTGCAGCTAGGGAAACTGAGACACGGAGAAATGAACTCTCAACAGAGCCATACCACCTATTCGTGTGCATGACTGTGGAAGTTGGGGGGCATGATAAACTCTCTTTGGAGCAAGGCTGAATGTTGTCAATGCTATAGCGTTTTAGTACATAGCTCCATATTGAGGTGTCTTACGCTTAAATGGATGCTGCCAGCTTCAAACTCATGTAAAAACCAAATGTCCCATGTTACAAATAACATCATAAATTGTGGAACTGTGGTTGTGGAGAGGGAAAATAAAACCTCTGCTACTCTTCCCTGGTTGCTATACTATAAACACTTGTATCAGAGGGGTAGCCGTGTTAGTCTGGATCTGTAAAAGCAGCAGAGAATCCTGTGGCACCTTATAGACTAACAGACGTTTTGGAGCGTGAGCTTTCGTGGGTGAATACCCACTTCGTCAGACGCAGGACGCTCCAAAACGTCAGACGCTCACGCTCCAAAACGTCTGTTAGTCTATAAGGTGCCACAGGATTCTCTGCTGCTTTTATAAACACTTGGCTACTTTTACTTTTTCTGTATTTGCTTTTCACTGTTTGCAATTCACCGAACTGACCATCACTGTCCAAGCTGAGAGATTTCATTTGTTTCTTGTCATTTTCCACTTTCCATCCTCCTGCACTGTCATAATGCTGCAATATTTCGGTTTGCCAGCACTGAAAGCAAATTAATGTTGACTTGTTAAAATAAAGGTGTTTTTATTGGGTTGGGGGGTGGAGGTTGTGGTTTGTTTTTTTGTTTTGTTTTTTTTCATTCAAGGAAACATTTGTCTTTAGTCTTAGATTTCGTAAGAGCATTTGTGTAACCTAAACCTCATAATTGATCTGATGGAGTCCTTTTATAAAAGATGTTGTTCCGTTTGTAATGTAGCTGGCAGTGGGTCCTTCACTGTTTCCCACCGTATAGAGGGTGTCCTCTTTTGCAGGAGTGGAAGGCCCAAAAATGCATCTCAGTTGCTCTCCACAGTGGCAACGTTCATTTTCTTAAAAGGGATCAGGCGGGATTGTACTGGGGGCGGCAAGCCAAAGCAGCCACCCGTGCTGCCGAGCAGCGCTAGCACGTCTGTCTACTGGGCTGGGAAGCGCGCTCGTAGCTACAGAGCAGACCTAGCCAAGGGCATGAGGCCAGCTTTAAGGTGGATTTGTTTACGCTGGCTTTTTCCTGATAGGTCCCTATTTAGGAAAGGTTTGTGTAGTGAACACAAAGGAGTTGATCATATTTTATTCTGCTGAATAAGAGTTTCCCTGTTTTCAATATTCTCTTTGTCCTGTTCAAAGAGAGTTTGAGATGGTATTTTGGTTGCTATTTCTTTTTTTAAGTCTATGCTGATTCCAAGATGAAATGATAGCGACTGTATCCTGCAACCCCATCTGTGAATCTGCTTGACAGGTTTCAGGCTGTGAGACTGTGTGACCTCCACTTGGTGCATTGCCTAAAAAGGGGAAAACCTTCCTTTCTCAGTGGAGGCAGAGCTGACGGAGTAATAGGCTACAGAATAAATCTGATCGGTAGAGGAGGGGGAAAATACTGGCAACCACCTTTCACCTCTGTACACCCATTCACCCCTTGCACACACAGCCTCTCTTTACTGATATGTGGGTGTTGGCATAACAGGAAGCCCTGTGATCCATAGACATCCAGCTGACAGTACCCCAGCAGAGCTGTTGCCTAGCCTGGCACCCCAACTGAATCTTTAGGCAGGGTTTCAGAATATGAAGGGTGTGGGAACTACGCCTTTCTCAGAGTGAGGTTTTGGCACGTGTTGAGGGTCTTGCTCCAGCTTGCGTCTGCTACTCTCATAAGATTTCTGGGTTCAACTGTGGCCCTGAGCAGACAGCACTTTTGGAGACTTCCAGTGACCTGGTAGTTCTCACATTCCCAACCCAGACTATCTAGGACTCTGCATCCTGGCACCTTGGGGGTTTCAATAAGTGACAGGCACATACAAAAAGTCATATCTGTCCCTACCCCTCCGCATAACAGTGCTTGCTGGGCCCACCATCTCTGCTTGTCCAGCTTGGGACTCATGTGGCTTGTAATGTAAGCTCTAGCCGGACCCTGAGGTGTAACACGCATTACACCCATTACAGCAGGAAAATCCACATCAAAACTGACACCCCCAGCCTGACCCCAAGCTGTTAGATCCATTAAATCCAATATATCTCTAAGATAGACAGAGATGGTGGGGGAATCAAACAGTGGTGCCTGAAATGATTTTTCCCTGTGAATTTTTAGGGCAGTCGAGGACCAGATGGCTCAAAGGGAACGCCCGGGCCAAGAGGACACAGGGTAACTAACAGAGCCTTTTGTTACTTGGAGGTGAACGTTGGGGTCATTATAGGGCTTGAAACCAGCACCTTAAATATCTCCAAAAAATTGCTCTGTGAGCAGCACAGATCATGTAGCGTGGGCATAAAGTGTACTCTGCATGAGAAACTGCACTGAAGAGTGGCTGCCTTGTTCCTCACGAGCATTCCAGGGCTGACAGCACTTAAGCACGTTCTCATCTTTCAGCATAAATTGAAGTCCTGTGGACGTCAATGAGACTCAAGTAAGTTGCTTTGCCGAATCAGGATGCTGCAGCTTCTGAATGACTTGAAGGCACAGAGCCACTATGCAGAGATCTACTTTGAACTGCGGCAGCTCCAGGCACCAGCGCTCCAGCAAGCTGCGGGGGGCGTCCTGCCAGTTCCTGCAAGGGTGGCAGTCAGGCAGCCTTCAGCAGCTTGCCTGCGGGAGGTCCGCCGGTCCCATGGATTCAGCGGCAATTTGGCAGCAGGTACACCAAAGCTGCGAGACTGGGGGACCTCCCGCAGGCACGCTGCCGAATCCGCTGGACCCAAACGGGGACCTCCCGCAGGCAAGCCATCGAAGGCTGCCTGCCTGCCGGGCTTGGGGCAGGAAAACTAGAGCCGCTCCTGACTCTGGAGATGGCTAAGAGGTGGCTAGCAGTGGCAGATAACCATGGCAAGCTCCCTGCACTTGAAAGGACTGCATAAATGACTCCTTGCTAGAGTAGTGGAAATACCGTACGAGAGAGGAGCTTAGATAAAATTGAGCCATAATAAACACAGCGATATGTTTAAAAGCCCTGTAACTTTTACTGCTGGCAAAGATCATTCCTGTTGCCAAACTTGCGTATTGAGTACTCTGAATTTGCATCTTGTTTGCTGATGGCATAGTCCTTTTTTGTAATATTTGTTTTTTTTCAGGGCCGTACGGGCCAGCGTGGGTTGGTTGGGATCCCAGGACCCCCAGTAAGTAGCAGTGCACCAATGCTCAGGCTCAAACTCGTGCAAAGTGTGCTCTAGAGAAGGGATCGGCACTGGCTGCCCCAGTTGCATGGTTCAGGTTTGAAGGCGGAAGGCCTAGATGGGATTCAGAGTTGGCAGATACAAGTGTACCGGTCTCAAAACAGAGGGTGTTAGTCTGATCTGCTGTTAGTGGGCCACTGCTGATTTGCAGTGCAGATCCTCCCGACTGACGCCAGCATTCAGACCTTGTGTGTTTAACTAGGTGTGCGCTTAAAAGCGTTATTGCTCGCCTGTGTGAGAGCAGGAAAACAAACAGGCAACGTGCATGGGAGTATGGCTTCTCATCAAGGGCACGATGGCGTATTTCTCAACCTAATTAGGCGTCTTAATTGTGCCCTTCACTGTTGGTGCTGTAGTTGCACTTGTGCCTAATTAGCATTTATTGAAAATGTAACACTTTTGTCTTCTGTAGCTCACAAATTAAGGTGGAAAAGAGTCGAATTAACAGTGCTTGCTATCTTCTACAGCACACTTAGGAGTGGGCTGTTTGCAGTCAGCGGTCTTCGTAGTATAGCTCCGGCATGAGACTGTTCTTGTGCGCGCGCCATGCTTGGGTTTTGACAGCAATTTGAAAATGTGTTTGGGTTCAAATGGTCTGTGGGTCATATTCTGCCTTTGGGTAAGGCTGTAGGAAGGTCAGGGGTAGGAGATTCAGGGTGAGTGTTAGTCTGTAAAAGTTTTACATTGTTGTAAGAATAATAATTAATAAAAACCTCACCAGAAACACAACTGGCTTTATACCTACTAGCAAGAATGTAGGAAACAAGACTCTCTTTTAAGTAGCTTTCAGGGGACCTGTTATTACACAAGTTTACATTTGACAACCAAGCTACAATTAATAGTTGTGAGGGGGGCAAAAGAGGATAGGGAGGAAAAAATATGTTTAAGGCCCTTGACGTTTTTCTCTCTGCGGCAGTAAAAATAGGCTTTTACCTGCTGCTCGGTTTCTTTTTTGGTTAGAACGTTTGCCGGCGGAGGCGGGAAAGGGCTGTTGGAAGCTGTTTGCACGGGGTGCTGAGGGGCGACACAGACAGGAGACATGATGCATGTTAATGAGCACGGTGCAATTACGAGCACAAACTTTTCTTGGGAAGGTTTCCAAACCTACCAGTCTGCATGTGCAGTTTATTTCTCTTGCACTGGCATCCAGGGAGTTCCAACCGGAATGAAGCCAATGTTGTACTAAGCACTGTGCAAACAAATCGCAGACAACACTGCCTGCCCCAGAGGGGTCCCAATCTACGGGTTAGATGACACAAAGCAGGTGACTAAACAGACAGACAGCAAAAGGGGGGCGGAGGACACGATAACAGTAGAGACAGATGTGTTTGCATTTATCACGGTTGTCCCGGTAGGCAGAGCTGAGTGTTCGTATAGCAAATGAATGTACATATGCAAGAGCCTCCTATTCCCATTTGTTTAAATTGCTCTTATGAAAATATTTGTGTTTGCTTATATAGTCGCACATAACGGTGTCCTTTAAAAGCTGCTTTTGCCGTCTATATTTTCAGCATTTAAAATCTGAGCACCTATTTTCATTCATATGCTTATCCAGGGTAAAAATCTGCTTTACAGGGCTTACGAGGCGTTCCTGGAATAGCAGGCCCAGAAGGAAAGCCTGGTACACAGGTTCCCATTCTATACTATATACTTAAATATTCTTAGTTCTCTTGTAATTGCTGTGCTGGCTACAGGGGCCAGGGCTGCAGGTGAAAGCTGCTGTATTACTGTATGTTGCACTAACTCCGACATTCGCTGGTTCCTGTGTTGGTTTGTCTCATATAACCGTACCCCTAAAAGCAGGGAGATGAATCCGAATCGAACGACAGAACTGAACTCCCTCAGGCTTGGGGACTTTCGGAGCTGGATCCAAACATTGTGGTCTAGGCCCATCTTTGCATGGCAGTGAGGGTTTGACAGCACAGGCTTGGGGCTGGCATGGTTCTTGCACCTCATTCCCTGCTTGCACCAACCTCCACCTCCCCTCCAGTGTTCCAGTTCTGTCCCTAGCACAGCTCTGCCCATTGATTTTTCCTGCCACCTGCAGCTCACTCCACCCTCTGTGCTTTCGTAGACATGCTAGTCCTGTGCCCAGAAACAGCTCTGCCAACGAGCCTCAACCCTCGCTCCTCGCACACTGGGCCCTGTTGTTCCAGTCCTGAGCCCTTCATGCAGAGACGCTGCATAGAATCAAACTGCATAGTGATGTGCTGGGAACAGACATTTATTGAGAGTTAGGATGAGATCCAGAAACTCCTTGCTTCTGATTTAGGTTGCCAACTTTCTAATGGCACAAAACCGAACACCCTTGCCCTGCCCCCTGCCCTGAGGCCCCACCCCTTCTCCGACACCTTGCCCCCCACTCACTCCAGCCCCCTCCCTCTGTCACTCGCTCGCCCCAACCTGACTCACTTTCACTGGGCTGGGTCAGAGGGTTGGGGTTTGGGCGGGGGGTGAGGGCTCCAGCTGGGGGTGCAGAAATGAGGGGTTCAGGGTGTGGGAGGGGGCTCCAGGCTGGGGCAGGGGGTTGGAGTGCGGGAGGGGTTGAGGGATCCAGCTGGGGGTGAGGGCTCTGGAGTGGGGCTGGGAATGAGGGGTTTGGGGTGCAGGAGGGGGCTCTGGGTTGGGGCAGAGGGTTGAAGTTCAGAAGGGGGTGCAGGGTCTGGGAGGGGGTTAAGGTATGGGAGGAGAGTCAGGGCTGGGTAGGAGGTTCATGGTGTGGGCTCCAGGTGAGTGGTGCTTACCTCAGGCAGCGCGTGGTGGGGCTAAGGCAGGCTCCCTGCTTGCCCTGGCTCTGCATCACTCCCGGAAGCGGCTAGATGGAGACATGGCCAAGCGGCTCCTTGCCCGTAGGCACCTCCTGCAGGTGGTGCAGAGCTTCCCTGATTGCCCCTGCGCCTAGGGAGTGGACATGCTGTCTGCTTTTGGAGAGCCTGCCTTAGCTCCACTGAGCTGCCAACTGGACTTTTAGCGGCCCTGTCATTGGTGCTGACCAGAGACACCAGGGTCCCTTTTCAAAAACCGGACTCCTGGCAACCCTATTCTGATCCAACCTTTAAGGAATGAGCCCTCAGGTTTACACGTGATTCCGGCTTGCATCACTAGAGCACTTCCCTTACAGGGAAAGCTGAGCTCCCGCGCAAATCCATGTTCATAGAATACAGTGCTGGGCGGGAGCTGGGGGAAGGTTTGTGCTCTCTCTTAGCCCTTATCATCTGTCTGACTTATCTTGCAGGGTGTATCAGGTGCCATGGGGAGCCCTGGCAGAAAGGGACCAGCTGTGAGTAGAATTCTTTGTGTGTTTGTTTTAAATTCTTCCAGTCCTTTGAGCCACATCAGCATGACAATAATACTTGTACGCAGCTGCTCATCCGTAGATCTCAAAGCGCTTCACAATCTTTAATGTATTTATCCTCACACTCTCCTGTGAGGCAGGGCAGGGCTATTATCTCCAGTGCACAGATAGGAAACTCAGGCACCGAGAGACTAAGTGACTTGCCCAAGATCACGCTCGAAGTCTGTGGCAGAGCTGGAAATTGAACTTGAGTCTATCAAGTCCTAGGCTAGTTCCCTAATGATGGTGGCTTCTTGAGCAAAGATCAAGTCCAGCCTTAGTTCAACTAACCAGTCAGACTAGACTTCCTGGGTGTGACCTCTGAGTCTGAAGAGGGTCCTGCCCTGTATTCAGATCCAGGGTTTTGATCAGAGATAGGGGTTTGTCTCTTAATACCCTGCAACACTCTTGTTAATGGTGACAAAATCCTACTGCAAGCAAACCTGCTGTGGGGTCTTATTACCTTCCAACGCAAACTATCCATGTTCAATTGTCAGCTAATAGTGACCCAGTTCCGTGGTACAAGATTTAACCTAGAATGCTTGAGAGATGACGCATTACACGCCTCCCCTCTTAGGGCTGAGACACAACAGCGTCCTTCGCTCTCTTAATGCCTTCTCCCCATCTGACCCTGCCCAGCTCTCTGAAACGCAGGTGAACTGCTCCCAGTCCTCTCAAAACCACTTAGGCCATGGCTACACTTACATTTTTGCAGCGCTGGTAGTTACAGCTGTGGTCGTACAGCTGTGTAGGGCCAGCACTGCAGTGTGGCCACACTGACAGCGACCAGCGCTGCAGTGTGGCCACATTTGCAGCATTTGCAGCGCTGTTGGAGTGGTGCATTTGGGCAGCTATTCCCAGGTTCAAGTGGCTGCAACTGCTTTTCAAAAGAGGGGAGTGGGGTGGAGTGTGACAGTGAGTGTCGGGAGACAGAGAGAGTGGATTTTTGGAGCAGACACTGTGACAGCTCCCTGCCTTGCAAGTTCAAAAGAGGGGGTGGGGTGATTGACATGCGCGTCAGGGAGACAGAGGATGGATTTTAGTGGAGGCAGACACTGTGTGAAGCTCCCGGCCTTGCAATACTGGCCTTTTCCCCCCACCCCTCTTCTCATCACTCTTAATGTAAATAAGCTTCAGACACGATAAGCGTTCTCGCGGATCCCTTTCCCCTCCCCCCCCGCCGTGCTGTTTGTCTCCTCAAGCAAAACAGACTGTAACTTCCAAAAGCCTAGCCGCTCGGCTGGCTCGGGGCTGGTGGCTCGCTCGCTCGCTGCAGCAAAAAGCAGCTGTGTGTTTTATAAAGATTATATAGGCCGGGAGGGATTGTGGGATACTCTAATCCCTGGAGGCAATTACAGCGCTGGGTGAGTGTTCACACCTGATGACCAGCCGCCCGAATGCATCACCAGCGCTGGATTGCTACACCCGTAAGCAGACCAGGGTACAGCCAGCGCTGCAGACAGGGTTTATGCCAGCGCTGGCTGAGCTTTGTAAGTGTGGACCTGCTAAGTTTGCAGCCTGTAACCCCCCTCACCAGCGCTGCAACTTCTTGCAAGTGTAGCCAAGGGCCTTAGTTCGGACAACTGCCTGAGAAAGGGACTTTGGCAGTCCTGTCTCAAGTTTAGCATCTTCTCTTTCTTTGGGATGGGGAGGTAGGAGTGAGGATTCCTTTTCTAAGACTGTGCAGATCCCACCTGCTTATCTGTAGAGAGATACCAAGGAGGATGGGCTGGAAAAGTGCTTCCTTCAGGAAAAAAAAAAGCATGGCTATTTCTAAGGCACGTTTGGTGCCATTGGGTTATCAGAAACAGACCTAAGATGGGACAAGTGGGAGCCAGCAGCCAGAGCTGGAAGGGAACCAGATTTTCCATATTGTGGGAAATACTGCAATTTGGATTTTTTTTTCCTGATCCAAAATGGAACAAAGACCCAAACCCCACACACACTCCCAAAAAATCAAAATTTCCCACAAAATGAAATTCCAAAAACCAGTTTGCTTCAGATTGATCACAACATTTTCATTTGGATAAAAATACAAAGTTTTTGTTCCAAATTTGACTTTTTGGTGCTGACATTATATAATACACAATTTTTTTTCCAAATGAAACTAAAGTCATTATGAAATGGAAACGTTCCATGCCGCGAAAGTGGACATGTTCTGTTTCAACCTTCCTGGAATGCTGTGTTCCGGGCTGTCCAGTACCGCTCTCTCCCTTACCAGTAGCAGTTTCCCTGAACTTTCAGTGTCTGTGTTTGATCTTTTGCTGTTCTCTCCAGGGTGCTGGTGGCTTACCAGGTGACAGAGGGCATGATGGACCTGCTGGACCAATAGTAAGGAGCATCTTCTTTCTATAGTAGTTTGTCTGTTGCGTTAGTCTGCACAGCACTAATGCAGAAAGTCAGCTGCTTTTCTGGGTGGGTGAATGGTAGATGGGGCGGAGACTGATACTGACTGGTAAGGGATATGCTGCTGTTTTCTCGCTAGGAAGCGATGGGAGGAACCAACCTCCTAGAGCAAAGGTTTCCACATTTTTCTTATTGTGTACCCCCTTCCAGATCTACCAGCTGCCTGTGTACCCCTACCCTTCTCATCACTGATACTTTGTGTGTTCCTCTTAACATTATCTATCTTTAGCCATCTGTCCATATTTCACTGTTGCATACAGATATAGTTATAGTGTGACATATACAACCAAAAAAAACCAAACAATCCCAAACTCTGGCTAAGTTCTGAGCTCAGTTAGCCTGGACAGTTGCTAGGCAACTGAACCCGCACTGTACAGTGATTGGAGGTGAGGGCTCTGTATCTCAGCATCTCTCTGTCTTCATTTCCATTGGTACATGTTGAAATAAATTAACTACCGTATTTTACATAAATTCCCACAGAGTTTTAAAGCTTAGTCTGAGTAGTCTATTATGAAAATGCAATAAATAAAATAATTAATAAATCCACCTTTACATAATTTCTCCTGCTTACCCGACAGAGGTGTCTCACGTACCCCCACCACCACCCCAGGGTATGTGCGCCTCATATTGGGAACCTCTCCCCCAGAGTCCTCTTAAAGGGCTTGACCCAACACCTGTTAAAATCCATGAAAAGCTCCAATTAGCAGAAGTGGGTGTTGGCTCATGCCTTAAATGGAGAGGAGAAGAATGATCTGTCTGAGAGACACTGCGGTGAGGATGGGCTTCTCTTTCCTTAATGTTTTTTCATGGGTGATGTGCAAGGGTAACGTTACTCCCTGGGATTATATACAGGAAATAAGGCTGCTTTGGGGATTCTGATCACTGAACTTCTACGACGAAAACTCATCTACAGTGAGTCTGTACAAACCTCTCCCAGGTGCCCTCAGACAGAAAAGTCTAATGCAAAACCAGAGACTATGCCATTTAGCAGTGGTATGCCAGCAGCTTGATAGTAAATAGCAAGGGACCTGCTGCTGGACCAGCCAGTAACAAAGAGCTGGTAGTAAGCTATAGAGCAGTCACATTGTGTAGTAGCATTTGGTCTTGTGGCCCCCAGATGATGCAACCACTCGGGGTGGCATTGTCATGTGCGCTGGAGCAGGTTTCAGAGTCCATCCAGGACAGTGCACACACGTTGTGGGAGAATGAATGAGTGCACAGAATATTCATGTACAGCTGCCAGGGCCCAAAAGCACCCAGATCTATTTACTTTCTCAATCAGTAAGGTGACTATTTTGCGCCATCCCTGGAAAGAATGTCTGAGACGCCATTAACTGCTTGACTACTACGCAGGGCACCAGGTATATTGAACACAGTGCCCTGTGAGTACCACCCAGCGTGCCAGGTTAAGTCTCTCTGCAGTGCCAGCTTTGGGCTAGCAGCAGCGGCTGTCCATGGAGGCAGAGTTAATTCATCACAATCAAATATTAACTTAGATTGCTCAGCTAAGTGAGCAATGAGCGCCAGGACCTGAAACAGCCTTAGAAGGTGACTCGGTTAATGACACATTTCCCCCAATGTTTTTTAAGGGCCCTCCAGGAAAACCAGGATCAGACGGAGACCCAGCTTCGCCAGGGCCAAGGGTAAGAGCCACAAACGAGATGGTATATGTGTGTGAGGTGACGGAGCTCCATGGCGCCATTTCATCTTGTGACGCAATAGGGAGCAGGGTGGATTGACCTGGGAAAGTTGTTCAGTTTTACTGGGACTGTCTGCATGGGGGATGGGAGAGCAGGGGATAGCTTTAGGTGAGGGACGGTACCTGAGCCCGGAAGAGGGGTGGGGCGAGTCAACCTCTTTGCCCAGAAAACTGGACAAAGAGAGAGGGGGAGAGAAGGAGGGGAAGAGCCTTCTGGAGTGGTTTTTGGTTTCAGTCTGGGGATAGCTGGGAAGAGGCAGGGAACCCCAAGTCTGGGGTCTAAGCTCCTTGCCCGTCAGAGAGACCTGGCTAAGGGGTCCTGGTTGTACCTACAAGCCCTGCTTGGAACTGTGTTCCTGTTGTCTAATAAACCTTCTGTGTTACTGGCTGGCTGAGAGTCACTGTGAATCGCAGGAAGTCGGGGTGCAGGGCCCTGACTCCCATGTGTAGCCTGGTCTCAATGACAGAAGCCCCCTGGCTTCGCTCAGTTGGTATTTTGGAATGTTCATCTGGGATCAGCTCTGTGGTAGCATCTCTTCCAAGGCATTTTGGTACCACAGAGAGATCAGTGTGAGGCTGGGTGGGTCCCTTACTTTGAAGCGCTTCACAAAGTGGATGGTTACAGAAGGGTGCTTTTCAATGACACTCTGAAACATCAGCCATGTTGTCCGCACTCCAGGGGAAAAGGGCTCATTACATATTAGCTGGATATCTCCATGTTCCAGCTCAGTGCATGCTCAGGCTCTTGCTGGCCCTGAGACAAAGGATCCTTTATGTATTTTCTTTTATCTCCCAATCCGAACAGGCACAGTGCCCCGTGTCCCAGCTGCCTCAGGCCATGTGACCCCTTGAATTGCCTGTCATGGCTCTCTGCAGAGAGAAGCAGCAGTTCTGCCTCTTTCCCCCTCCCCATCTGCAGCACTCACCCTTTGCCACCACACGCAGCAAGTGATGCAGTCTGTGTTACTAGCTTTGGTTCCCCAGGTGGGCCAGCATTGCAGCTGGCTGAACACTGGAGCTGGGTGGCAGGTTTTGAACATCATCTTTTTTTTTTGGAAAGATGCAGATTTGGGTCCACCAAAACACTGTGCGAATCCATGTCGAATTTGCCAAATTGTTTCAGTCAGAAAAAAAAATCAAAACTGGCTGTTTCGAGTTTAACAACAATGTTATTAAATTAAAGAAGAAAAGAAATGGTTAAAAACCCCTCACGTTAAATGAAACGCTTTGTTCGACCCAAAACAATTGTTGAGGGGTGGAGTGGAGTGGCCAAACCAAAGAATCGGTTATTGGCACAACTCTATACCTTGTCCTTTTGAAGCCTGACTCCAAACATCCTGAAGCCAACAGGAGTTGAAAGTGCCCCGGATTAGACCATAAAGGACAATGTCTGTTTGGATGAGCTTTTAGCTGGTGAAGTCTATCCATCCTAGTTCTTTGTCATCTATTTTACTGCTCCTTCCACAATACTGGCACCAGAACTGACCACCTGTATTCAAGCCAGTCTCGCTGCATTTGTTACATTTTCATTTCTTTCCTGGCAGGGGTTGCCTGGTAAGCTTGGCTTGGAAGGACTGCAGGGACCTGTTGGCATGTATGTAAGTGATACCCGTCTGTTCCCAGTGAAAAATGAGGCCTAGCAACAAGCAGGCAGCTGTAGGAGAACATATGGGGAAGAGGTGGGGAGAGGGTGAGCTTGGGAAAACAGCTGTCCAGAGGGGAGGCCCAGAAGCACCTGGCACCTCCAACATTCCATGTAAGGAGCTTTCACAGAATTACAGGCCCGGCCCAGCTGTGCACCGTTGGCTGCACTGGGAGTATCCCTGGAATTTCTCTGTGCAAGGAACAGGCTGCATGTCAGTGAGAGCAGCTGGCTTGGTTCAGGCAGTTTTCCAATACTGGCCTATTGCCCCCTGACTGGCGTGGCAGAACTTCTTCTCAGAGTCCCAGACCTGAATCATGGGTCAGACCAGAAGATGTTTGGTGACTTCTGCCTTGTTACTTTGAGGAAATAGGGCTCCTATTTCTATGAGGTTTGGAAACTCCCATGTTACATTGTGCAGCTCTCAGTCCTGATCTCTGGGTTAAAATGAGGCAAGTTGATGGTGGCTTTGCATACAGCCTCTTTCCCTGTTGAGTGGGCACAAGATCTCGCCTTCTTCTCTGGCTAAATAAATAAGCTAAATGGGCACCGTCTGTCCTGCTGAGCCCCTCTCCACCCCAACTGTGTGTTTTTTTAAATAAGCAGAATGATACTCAGGACTAGCACAGCCCACTCTGTTGCAGAGGGAGATTTCTAGTTTTTAAGTGACCGTTTTCAGTGCTTTCATGAGGTTCTCCTGACCCAGTGGGAAGGGAGAAGGGTTAAATGTGTGAGGGGTAGCCAGCTAGACATGCCACGGCTGGCCAAAGCAGCTGGAGGGCCACAAGACCCTCGTTTGTAAGAGATCATTATGATTGGTTTACGGTAAGGTGGTTAATTTAAGAAAGAGCCAAATAAACAGAGGAAGGTGTGTGAAACCTTAAACCATGTGATGACCACCACCTCTTCTAGACATCGTGGTGCCACATCTCGGACACGATCACCACTTTCCATAGGTTGCTAGCTTCCTCCACTTCCTCCCCCTCCCTGCGAGAGAATACAGTGTATCAGCCTTAGCTGACCAGTATCAATGGCTTTCTCTGTCCCAGGGCTACCCAGGACTTGTTGGTGACAGAGGAAAGGCAGGACCGAGGGGTGAAAAGGTAGGACCATGAAAGAGCTACTGAGATGAAGATAATTGGGAACTCTGGGGTGACCTGCAAAGATCTTTTTCTGTACCTTTTACTGGGGCGGTGACTGTGGAGAAAACAATCTACTTCCAGTGCTAGGAACAGGATGTAAGATTAGCCTCCTTAGGGTCCGACTGCACTGCTCTTCTGGTACCTCTTGTGCCATTTATGCTCATTCATTCATTTCATTATGGACCAATGTTGGATTTAAAAGAAAGTGGTGCTGGTTTGGAATTCAGAGGGGAAATGGCTGTATAACAGACCCTTAGGCTGAGAGCAATCTGAACACACTGAAATCCTGCTACATCTGTTCCTCAGTCCATGTTAGTAACAGAGATAGGCCTGAGTTGCTAAGTTCCAAACTAGATATGGACTTCCTTGAAATGTAGGAGTTTGCATTTCCAGTGTCTGGCTTCGGCTTATTATAAGGACCTGTTAAAAAGCCTGGACACCAGATCAAACATTGGGGGTGTTTGGGGTGTTGACTCAGGCCTATCTCAAATCCATTGGGCACACTTATTGTTATTGATGTCTGTGAAGTTACCCTACAATAGTTTCCCAAACTCCCAACTTTCTGTCTCCACCAATACACATCAGCAGCACTCGCCTCTAGAACTGGTCAAAACATTTGTGTAGGCTTCCCCCCCACCCCCATCTTCTTATCAGCTCTCCTTAACCTTCCCAACCCTAGTCACCATTCTTCACTGAGAGATGGCTGCTGCTGCTACCAAGAGGTTCTTCAGCAGGACAGACATGAACAAACTTCTTTCTGCTCCTTCTTGCAGGGAGAGCCCGGAGTCCGGGGCCCACCAGGATTTCCAGGAAAAGCCGGTCCCAAAGTGAGCATTGTTCCCTGCCTCTCAGTAGAACCGGCCTATAACGCACCCCAGAACTCCAGGGCTGATTTGTTTTCTATGGGCACAGATAGGTCTGATGTGACCTCTGCGCCCAGCGGTTAAATGAAGTCTGATGGGGGCGTTCTGGTTGTCGAAATGCTTAGCCTGAGCTGCTGTGATGAGAAGGTGAAAAGGCCTCTCAACAGGCCTATGTGCAATGAGTGCTCAGCAGATGGGAGGTGAAATATTCAGGCTCTGATCTCTGCCTCTCTCTCTCCTCACACAGGGTCCCTCTGGTCCACCTGGTGGGAAAGGTCCCCCTGGTCCACAGGTATGTCCTATCCTGTCTTTCCTCTCTCTTTATATGTGGTGAGAGGCCCCAGGCCCTGCAAGGATTAGGCCAGTTTTGCCAGCTTATTTAACACAGGTGTGAACGGACAGGCCCCTCAACAAGGCCAGGACTGTACTGTGCTTGCGCTGAGATCTTGCAGGACAGCTGGGAAGAAAGCATCTTCATGCCAGAGGCCAGAGCAGCCCGGCACACCCAGACCTGGCCTCCTATGTGCTCAGGCCAGTCAGGAGGAGGGTGGGAGCTGCGTGGTTTTCCAGGGTTACTGTGCCATTGCTAGGAGACCCCAGCAGTGGAAAGCAGCAAGGGGCGCCCTTATTGCAGCTGTCTCCATCTGTTCACGTGCGCATCCTGGGGCTGGATACCAGCTCAGCCAGGTGGAGCAAAGGAGCCCTATGGGGATGAGAGGCTATCAGTGTCGGGGACTTTGGTACAATAAAAGAGATAACGAGGGGCCTCCCAACTTGATTGCAGCATGAGTCCATGTCCCTCACGACAGGCCCAGTGTAATGACTTCTAGGGCACTCCCGGCATCTGGGGTGGAGCAGCTGCAAGCGGATGAGCAAATCTGCTTCAGTGAGAGGCTGCAGGCCCCAAATAGGAGCTGGCTCGCAGCTCCCTCACCAGGTAACAGCCGGTGCTCAAGAGCCCAGGGGCAGTAACAAAGAGAAGGCAATGCTTATAGAACTTCCTAAGCTGCCCTCCCCCTTCTCGGGTTTTCCTGCTCCATGCAGAGGCCATCGCTGTGACAGAAATACCTGGCTTCATTCCTGAGCCCAGGTAATTAGTTCCAATTAATCTGTCAGCAATTTAGCTGAGTCAGCTCAGCAGCAGATTCATATCTCCCTTTGGAAGAAGAGTTGGCTTTCAGGTCTGCGAATCTAATTTGCTGGTGCCGCATTATGTGAATTTCCTGAGAAGGGGGCAGCACCAGTCCAGTCCCCTGGGTTGACGGGGGTGGGGTGGGATTGGGGCAGGCTGGCAAGACAGGCGTAGTGCCATGGGGAAGGGGGTGGGTTTGCCACGGAGCTAGTGCCCCCAGATAGGCAGTAGGGCTGCAGGGAGCACTCTGCTCAGTTCCCCTCTCCCCCAGCTCCAGTGCAGATGAATCATAGTTTTCAAGTGCAAAATCTGGGATGGTGGGGCTAGGGGGCCTTGCAGGGAAACATTTTGCTGCAGGGGGGTAAGGAAGGTTGGGGGACAATTGAGAGGAAAATGAGACTCCCCATCCCTCTCCTTTGTACAGCAGAAGTTTACAGTAAAGGGCAGGATGGGAGAAAATTGTCCATCCCTCTGTGTCCCTTTCACACCAGTCCAAACTTCTCCTCCTCCAAACTAGCCTTTGACCTACCGTCACCCCCTCTTTGATCAAGTGACTCCATTCTCCCTTCATTCAACCCGCCTCTCTCCCAGCTCAAAACCTCCTCCGGAATCTTCAGCTCCCTCCAACCCAACCCAGCTCAGACGCTCCCCCACACCTGCCCCAGTCTGAGAACCACTTGTCTTACTACATAACCTCTCCTCAGCTCTGGACCCGCATCTGCCCTGCATTCCCGGCTCAGCATGACCTCCTGTCCCCACATCTCACACACACTCCACTTCTAGCTCAGAGAGCCCATGCTCAGGATCAGAATTCTTGCCCCCTCCTTCCACCTTTTCTCCTCTGCTTGTCACTGTGTCTGGAAAATCAGGAGCCGAGGCAGCAAGGAGCATGTGCAGACTGCCCTACGCTTTGCCCATGTGGGCTGAACTGAAATAGCCCCCACAGAATCCCTGTCCCCTGCTTTGTGCCTCCTCCATCTCCTGTCTGCAGCTCACATGCTGCAGGGCCAACTGAGGGCAGCCAGGTATCCTTAGAGCCAAGCAGGAAATGGTTTTCCCATCCTATGCATGTCGTCTAGGGTTTGGACACTTCTCCCAGTCCACATAAGGGACTGAGACCTTCAGAAGTTTTTTGATGAATAAGCAACGCAAGGGATACCCCAGGGTAGCCAATAGCACCATAGTGAGGGCACTCACCTGGGACGTGAAAGACCTGCCAGCAGCTGATTTGGAGCAGGGCCTAGAGCCCAGGTGAGTGACCTAATCACCAGAGTATTGCTAGTGTGGGGCAGTCTCGCTCACTTCCACATTCTCATTTTGACCAGCTCTTGCATCCTGGACCTGAGAAACCTTCCTCGTTTGAAGTTCTGTCAAACCTGGTGCCTTCCCACAAACAATTTTGGTTTTGATGAATCCGTATTTTCTGATGAAAACTTCTTGGTCAAAAAATTTCCAACTCCCTGGAGGACTCCTGCACTTGAAATCCCACCTGTGGCAGCAAGAGGTAGTGCACTCTGCATTATGCCCAGCCACACCTCTCTAACTGTGGCGTTAGCCTCTCCATATTAGCCACTAATGCCCACTCACCCTCATAGCTTTGAATCAGCCCTCTGGAGTTCCTGCTCGCAACTTTAAGTACCCAAGTATGACCACTTTGGTCAAAGCTCATATGGCATCTGGCTGCCAGACCTGTCGGAGGCCGGAGTTTGTGGGACATTGTGCATTTTGGCTGACCCAGGCTCCCTGCCCCACTGCACCACAAATGTAGGCATTGGGGTATGCGTGACAGACTCCCTCCCCAGCTACCTTGGAGTCTCAAGGGAAAGGCATGGAACTGGGATCTCAGAGGCCTTCAGTTCCAGTTTCACCTCCGCTGAGTGCAAGTTCTAGAATGCAGATTTCTGGTTGATTGAATTCACACAGTGAGAAACCATCATTAAATTTGATTTTACTGTTTAAAATCCTTTATAATGTGAAAATGAAGGCTGCACCACACATCAGAATGCAGCTGTTTCCCATTTCAGCTGCTCAGCTGAACACGTTCTGATCACTTGTTGCACCTGAGAAAGTTTGCAGGTTGGGAGAGGAGTAATGAAAACAGTTAACACACTCTGACATCCATTTCAAATACTGCAGCTGCGGTGTCCCCTCAATATACTGAGTATATTTTTCAGCAATAAAGTTAGACGTTTCCATCCTGCGTCCTTAGTTCGGTTTGGCCTGAGCCAGTGCTTTTCTCTCCCTCCTTGGTTACAATTGGCCCTGCAGCACATGAACTGCAGGCAGGGATTCTGAGGGGTTATTTCAGTTCAATCCCACTTGAGCAAAGCATAAGCACATGTTCCCTGCTCCTGATTTTCCAGACCCAGCAAGACACTTCAGTGCACACACATCTCCCCTGGGGAGAGGATGAGAAAACTATGAACATGTGACCTTTGTGTGATCACGTTACTAATGCACTGCTGCAAGGTGCTGAGATACTACAGTGATGAGTGAAGTATAAGAACCTGTAGAGACTAGAAGAGAAACCATAGTTTGGTGTTCAGTAGGATTAATGAGTGAATAGATACCCTCGTCTTTGCAAACATAGGTCCTGGAACATGGCATTTATCAAAGGCTCTGTGCTTGTGGGAGGTGTCCTTTATGTTGGTGGCAGACCACTGCGGTGCCCCACCTGAAATAAACTATGTGTGTTCTGTTTGCATTATGGAAAAGCTGAGTGCATTCCCCCTCTTTGAGACAGGTGGTCTCTGGGCCTAAGTGGGAGCATCTCACCTTCTGCTATTAAGCAATAAAAACTTTTTGTTTCAGGGGAGACTGGGAGACCCAGGTCCTAGAGGGCTTCCAGGACTGCTGGTAAGTAGAAGATGGATAGCTGTGTGCTAATGCAGTTACCCTCCTTCTGGTCTCCAGTCATGTGACACTGATGGAGCTGGAAAGATGCACATCCACACCCCTCCAGAGAGTGATTTGTTCCCATCTTTGGGCTGAGCACTGCCCCATGTCAAATGATTTGGTGGTGTCAGTCCAGCTCTCAGTGAGCATGTGTCCCAAGCCACCTGGTGGCAGAACGGGTATGGAGACTTCACCACCCTCACACCCACAGAAGGGACCCCCTCCAGCTCAGGGTAACATGCACTGGATCATAGTGTGAGGCAAACCTGCCTGGCTTATGGTCAGTCTGTTTTTATTCTGTAGAAGGGGTCTGGGTGATGCATTCTACAAGTTTTGTGTCTCCAGCATCCTTGACCATAGCAAAACATCTAACTTTAAAACTCTTCTTTAGTAAAAGGGGGGGAGAGATGAATTCCCATGTTGAGATATTCAGCGAACACGCCTTTGTGAGCTACAACATTATAAATACTTCTGGGGGCTCTGATGGTGCCGTTATAAAAGATACAAGTGATTTTTTTTTTTAAATCACTTCAGACACTGTATTTCACCTCTCAGCTCTTGGGCGCGGTAGCTGACTATTGGAACTCAAACGCCACCTGATGTGTGTGAGTTTCATAGAGTAGCTCTTCCCACCTACATGCATAGATAGATGCATAACTGTTCTTTCCTTTGCACAGGGGCCTCCAGGCATTCAAGGGCCAGATGGCATCCATGGTAAGCCTGGTGTGCCAGGAGAGAAGGGGCCTGCTGGACTGAGTGGGGCTGCAGGACCGGCTGGATACCCAGTAAGTACAGATTCTGATTTCTTTGACTGATGTGTAAGGTGAGAACGACACCATCAGGCGCCGCTCCGCTTGTAAGTGGGATTAGAGACGTGCTCCATGAGCTGGAAGATGTTATCTAAGCTTAAATGCTGAAGAGGTCTCCTCTTCTCCAGCTCCATGGCTTCATTGTCTGAGCTACGTACTGCATGGCTACAGATCTGCCAAGTGCTTCACCCCACCCCCTAGTTACCTCAAGATCAGATACGTAACCTGTGTCTCTTATGAGACAAAGATTTGTGAGGCCCTAATAAAATCCAGGTGTGATGGTATATGCACCAGCACCCTTCCCCCGCCCTCTCCAGCTGGGCATGCCAAGGGACATCAGTGCAGTGAAACTTTATTGAGGTGACCCACCAAGTGGGTTTAGTCTTTTGGGCAACGCACCATTGAGAGAGAATGAAAACTACCACTTGCTGGAAGGTGGCCTACAGAGCTGTGGAATGCTATTTAAAGTGCGGGAACCCTCCGACTCCAATCCCCCTGCTTGGCATTCTCTCCCCACCCTGTCCCCCTCCTGCTGCCCCTCTCTCCCTGTGGTTGGGCTGCAGTAACTACCAGGCTGGCTGGCCACTTGGTGGTTCCAGCTGCTTCCTCCACACTGCTGCTGTCCAGATCTTGCTCCCCATGCCACTGCCTGCTGCCTTAGCCCAGTGGAAGTCACCACATGGAGCAGAACATTTCTGAGGCACGCACAGGGCAGGCAGCGAAGCAGGCAGTGACAGCCGACCCCCACTCGGTCCTTCTCACAACCCACTGGTGAGTCAGACCCCACTGTTTCTGAACATCGCATTAATGGAACCAATGATTCATGTCTTGAGTGGGGCTCCAGGTGCAAGGTTAGAAGATTAAAATGCTCAAAAATGGTGACAGATTTGGAGAGCCCAAATTTGAGGGGGCCTGATTTCCAGAGGGCAGGTGCTCTGCACGGTCTGAGAAGCAGGCCCTCTTCAGGGGTATCAAGTTGCTCCCCACCCCCAAATAGCTAGTCGCTTTTGAAAATCTTGGGCAAAATAACTTCAGCACCCCAAGACAGGGTTACTCTGTGCAATCGACATGCAACAGCCCCTGACTCCCTTACGCTCCACTGTGCATACAGGATGGGCAGAGTGTATCCCTGTAATCCAGCACCTCGCCTTGTATTCGCTGCTTGTGTCTCTGGTAGCCCATTGCAACAGCAGGAGGCTTCCCTGAGGCACTTCTTAGCCCACAGTCGTAACACGGTTCCTGTGCTGTGGAACCTCCTCCAGCTCCTTGTAGACGGGCCAGATTTTCAACCTTTTGGCACAGGGAGGGGTCTGTGATAGGCATTTCAGGCAGCCAGGTTGGAAGCATCATCCGTCAGGGACTCAGTGTACCCACAGATCCTGTAGCTTGATGTTCATCGCCTTTGTCAGCCTACCTTGTTCTTTCAGTCTGGGTTATTGGGTGTGCCGGGTGTCGCAGTGATGTTTTCCTAGTCAGTTATGATAGAAAGCGTGAGCTTGCCGGAGGTCTGAGCCCCGGGATCTAGTGGGAGGGAGTCAATGGTGATACACGAGCCCTTAGACAGAAACTGAAGACCGGCTCATCTTATGTTGGGGATTGGCAGGGACTCTCCAGATTAGGACACAATTGCTAATTCAATCCATGCTCTTGCAGGGCCAGGAAGGGCCAGCTGGGCTGGAAGGTCCTTTGGGGGAGAAAGGAGAGAAGGTAAGGAGGTAAAAGGGGCACCTGATTCCATATCTGTGGATGCAGTGTTACAGATTCAGCACTGCTGCCTGCACTGAGTCTGAGTTCATTAATGAGGGATGTGTGCAGAGAGGAGTGATGAATCCACCCCACCCCACCCCCACCACGTTTGTTGTTCAAATCCTTGCGAGTGGGTGGGGAACAAGACGCGGTGTGTGGGTGGGGAACAAGACGCGGTGTGTGGGTAGGTGGGGAACAAGACGCAGTGTATCTCCAAAGAATTGTTCTCCTTACATGTTAGAATTATTCTTCCTATGACAAAAGATTGCGGTCGTCTTTGAGGGACGGAGGCTGGAATCCCCACTTGGGGAGAATGGTGCATTGTGCCCAATTGGTAAAGTGAGAGTGTTAGGGGGACAGGAGGAGGTTGAGCTATAGCACCCACGCACCTTCCAGCGCCCCCTGCAGCCTCAATCCGGTAACATTGGTCACTTTACCCCTTTGCTTCTCCTGGATGTACCCATGTGCAATGAGCTCACATGGACCAGTAGCTCTCCCCCATGGACAGCTCACTCCTCTGCCTTCCTCTCAAGTATTGCATCCCAACCCCAGTCACTTCTGAGTCCAGATCTCCTACTTGTTGCCCCAGATCTCCTAAGCCTGTTGCTTTCCTCCAGCAGCCCTGATTACACCCCAGATGAGTGCTATTCCTTCTTATTAATGGGGGATACCTGCCCAGATTGAGATGCACTAATGCACACACCCCAAGCCCTCCTTCCCCCCATTATTTGGGGTAGGAGTGAAAATACCAACATGGAGAAATGTAGGTAGGAGCATCTGCAACAATGAGGAATAAAATTCCTCTGCAAACTTTCCCAGCATATGTGTGCTCAGATGTCACAGCTTGGTGATGTTAAGTTCAGACCATGGTACTGCAAAAGCTTGAAAGATGGAGACTCTTCGGTGCAAACCCTCACTAAGATTAGCTGCTCGGTTGAATGTCCTGTTTCTTTAGGGTGAAGTGGGAGAGCCGGGAGAAGCTGGCATCAGAGGCCTGGATGGAGAGCAGGTATGGTGGTAATGCCTAGGTCTTGTATAGCGCTTTTCATCCGTAGATCCCAACGGATCATTATCTCCATTTTATGAAGAGGGAAACGGAAGCACAGAGCAGTGCAGTGACTTGTCAAGGTCACCAAGCAGGCCAGTTGCAGAGCTGGAACTAGAACCCAGGTCTTCTGAGTCCCAGTCCAGTGCTCAGTCCACTAGGCAATACTGGTAAATAGCTCAGGAAATTATGTCTTATGTCCCCTTTTTAATGTCCCTCTCTCTGGACTTTTCAATCCCACTTCCCCTTGGCTTCCAGCTGCTGGGAGGAGTAGAGTTTGAGGGCTGCTTGTTCAGAAGGAAAGCTGTGAGAGTCAAGACTTTCTTGTCGTCTTAGTTATCAGAGTTGAGTATTAGTGCTGCCCCAGGGCTGACATTCAGCCAGATAATATGTCTGCAAGGCAGGATTTGTTGTAATCTGCTGGTGTGTGTTTGTCAGAGTCTGTAACAGCCCCAGCTGAGGAGTTGTGGCTCTTTAGTTCAAGCGTTTAGCTCTGGAGTCCCCAGTTCAGTCCCTGGTGTGTCAGCCAAGATGGCTTCCATCACCTTGGCAACCTGCCCGAAAGACGACCAGTTGGGGATATTCATCTATAACTCTCATGGGTGTCCTCTCTAGGTTTTCATCTACTGGGTGACTTCCAAGATTGCCCACCACGAAGCCCTGCTCTTGTTCTAGCAGCGCTGAGTCGCAGGTGTGTTGCTATTCAGTGTGTGCTACCAAAGGTACATAAACTCTTTGAAACATTTACGAGCTCATCTGTTTTCCTTCCGTAGGGTTCCCCGGGACTCCCTGGAGTGGAAGGTCAGCCTGGGTCCAAAGGGGAGCAGGTCAGTACTGAAGATGAGTTCTAAAACCAGGTTTTAGGAAGCTGAAATCCTTGAGGTGATGCTAATTCCTGAGCTGGATTTCTGGGCAGAAGCCTGGACAAAATTCCCCGTGGTGCTTTGGAACTCGAGTTTCCCTGACGCATGTAGTTGCCGGTATCCCTGTGCTCAAGTACACACTTTTACGCTCATTCTGTATCTATGGTTCTAGAGAGTGCAGAAACTGGAACTTAAAGGGAGGCCTTAACCTGCAGTTAATAATCAGGCATTTTAAAAAAAATCATCCTTATCCGTGTTACTAACCGCTGCTTAGGCTGTTGCAAATGAAAGAGCCCTCACTCAGTTCCCTTTTCATGCTGTGCTCTGCTTGCACAATGGAAATACGCCAGTGAGTTTTACTTATAGATTTTCCACTCTGCATACAGAGCAGCACTGGCAGCTCTACCACAAAACATGCACACTCAAGCTTTCCAAGGCCAGTTGGCACACTTGTGGGGTTTGGAATAAACAGCCAGGCCTCCCAGTTTTTGCGGTTCATCCATCATTACCGTCAGTGCTCATGGGTGAGATTTTCAGAAGTGTCTAAATGAGTTAGGTGCCCAGTTCTCATAGATTTTTCCAGTGGGAGTTGGGCACCTAACTCTTCCAGTGCAGGTGTCTGAGGAGAGAGTGTTCCATCCATGCATCTGACGAAGTGGGTATTCACCCATGAAAGCTCATGGTCCAAAACGTCTGTTAGTCTATAAGGGGCCACAGGATTCTTTGCTGCTTTTACAGATCCAGACTAACACGGCTACCCCTCTGATACTTGTTCCATCCATGACAGCTGACAGAAGATACCAGCCTCCGGTGGTTGTAGTTTTGTTTTATCATTCATTTACTGTTTTGTGCCTGGTAAATAATCGCTGTTCTCCAGAATCCACCCTCCCCAGGCAGCCTCAGCAGTTAGCCGCCTTGTTCTCCCATTGTGGTTCAGGGGAGGACCGTCACCCTTCAGGAAACCCCAGTCCGCATGTCTATGTTACTCTTCTTGGGAATTTTCCTCTGATTTGTTGTTACAAATTATAGTAAGTGTCTACTGGATTGGAAACCCACCAGCCTTACCCCCTGCTGTCCAGATGTCAGGATCTATCTGCTCGCTGAGGCGTTAATGATTTATATTGAAAATCAGCAGATATCCAGAACACAGCTGGTAAGGTCTGCTAGAAAATAACACTTGTCATCTTCTTCCTTTCCAGGGAGAGGCAGGAATCTCAGGGGCTCCAGGTGTCAATGGAGGCTCTGGGGAGCCAGGAGAGGAAGGGCCGAAGGGACACCCTGGGAGACCTGGAGAACTAGGAAAAGAGGTACACCTCAGGCATTTTCTGACAGGTGGCCCAGCACCATGGTACCCATGTCACTGCAACCCCCTAGAGAAGACTGCAGTTGTGATCCTTGATGCGAGTGGGGAGCAAGGTTGAGCAACCAGGGAAAAATGATTTGGATGGCTGGATTATTAGACCCAGCTAAACAGAGAGCTCTGAGATGGGCTTGGGGAGATCTAGTCAGGATGGGGGGAGAGGGTGACATGGTCACATAAGTCTTCAGCTGGGGACCAGCACTGTCTATCTCCATCAGCTTATTTTCCTATATATTTCCTGCTCCTTTCAGGACAGGATGTTACTTGCAGTGGTAGCAGAGCTTTGACCGAGGAAAGGAAGAAGAGCTAGAGATGTCATGAAGTCCACTAGGAACTTTGCTACGGCCCTTGACTTTAAATGGAAGGCGCTCAGATCCTACCGTGATGGATGGCGGTACAAGTAACATCTGGGTGTGGCACTAGGAACAGGGCTCATACATGTTAGGTTAGATGAATGTCAGAAAGAGCTTGACTGGAATTTTTTTTTTCTGTTGGCAATTTTGATTTCTCATCAGAAACCTTTTCTTCTGAAAAATCATTTTGGCTGAAAACAGGAGGGGAAGAGGGGAGTTCAGCCAAAAGAGAATCAGATTTTCAGTGTTCCAACACAAACTCTATTTTATTTGAATTTTTTAAAGGAAATTTTACACTTTCTGTGAAAATTCTCATATTGAAAACCCAATTTGCCATTTAAAATGGAAAATTTAGGGCCGGCTATGCCCAGTGATGGGGATTTGGGGTTTGTCCCTGGGTTTCTGAAGTATGGGTTTTCCCAGTATGGCAACCTTCTCCTCTTTCTCGTGAGGGGCCAAGGTCATGTAAGATTCTTCGCCAGCCTCCTCTGTTCCCATCTCCTGCTTGCTTCAGAGTAGGCTTAGCAATTTCAAGCCATTTCACCTTGGCAGCCACTCTGCATCTGCTGTGTAATATCAAGACCACTACCCTGCGCATCCCAGAGGCACAGTAGTGCTACAAATAAGTGTAAAGAAACTGCCCCAGCTCTAAAACTCTGTTACAAACCACTGGAATTCCATCGTGCAGCAATGACAGAGCTGGCAGATCTCCCTGCCAGGGCCAAGGGATAGAAGATGCTACTTGGATGTACTAATAACTTCTGCTAGTGATGGTCAAAATTACACATGTGCATTGCATGCAAAATAGACTCTAGTGTTGTCCTGGAGACTTTGAGTTAGAAGGAAGCCTGGCTGTAGGTAAACACATAGATTCAGTCATTGGATCTTGTTAGAACTTGTCACGCCCCATTAATTCACTCGATGCCCCTATGACTATAAGGGCTGATATAAAGAGGACTGTGATTCATTGTTCTCCCTGTCCATTGAAGGTGGGCCAAGAAGTAATTGGCTTAGTTCGTAGCAAGGGAGATTTAGATTAAGTGTCTGGAAAAACTCTCTAACCATGAGTGATTAAGTTCTGCACTAGTCTTCCGAGGGAGGTTGTGGCATCCCCATCATTGGAGGTTATTAAGAACAGGGTTGGACATACACCTCTTCGAGATGGTCTAGGTTTACTTGGTCCTGCTGAGCACATGGGGGTTGGTCTTGATGACTTCTTGAGGTCCCTTCCAGCCCTACCTTTCTATGACTTTGTGGTGCCTACAACACCTTCACCAGAATTCATATCACTGGCTGAAGAATATTTTGCTGTAGCAATGGAGAGTCAGTGTAAGAGGCCTCAATCTTCAGGGACTGATGGGCATCGAGAGGACACACCTGATGCAGAATATGGGTGCTCGCTGAATTGGGGCTAAAGAGTTTGTTTCTCCTTTTTTGCAGGGTGACATCGGGGAGCCCGGAGATATGGGGGAGCCTGGGCCCAAGGGCCAAAAGGTGGGGAGATCTTTTATGCCTTCCCTATGAGAACCTACATTGCCACTCGTGGCCTGCTCAGCCCCTGTTTCTCTCACACACCTTAGTAAAGTATCTCTTGGTCGCCAGATGAGATGCTGGAGATGTGCCAGGCTTACCGAGGTGCCACTGGATGGCTGTAGTTTTAAGGCTGAGGTTTTCGAATAAAGCCGGGATTCTTTCTTGTGTGTTAATGATGTAGGGCCACATAATTGGCACCCAAGATGAGTTTAAAACATGCATTAAGTGTTAATTAGATGCCATTTAATTGTTGGCTCATTTAATTGCAGTTGATTTTACTCATTCAAGTCTTCATAATAACACATCTGTTTTCATTAATGAACAGGGTGACACCGGCCCCAGGGGCCCTCTTGGAATGTCTGGACCAGGTGCCATTATGGGAGAAATTGGTGAAAAGGGACTTAAAGGAGAGAAGGGGCAAGAAGGTTTACTGGCAAGTACAGCGAGGACCTCTCTCTCCATGTGGGTCACTGGGCCCTGGCAGGAATCCCAGGATTTCCCATGAGGGTGGGAGTTTAGGTCTAGCTGTGTATGCAGGAGAGTTCTTGGCCCCCAGCAAGAAACCAGAGGTTTGCCAAGGACCATGCAAAACATTCCCAGGGAAATTGGAAAATCTCCAAAATTGGAGATGTTTTATGTCATGTTTTGGTTTCACCAAATTAGTCCAATTTGAGAGTGAGGGGCTAGAGTTGGGGGAAAGCTTGCACCTCCCCTGACCACACTCCAAAAAAAGACATGCATTTGTGAGCAAAACCAGGCTATTTTAACACACGTTTTCCTCTTTTTGACCATAATGAGATGATGTCAGGGCTTTTCAAATTAGAACGTTCATTCTGATAAAGAGCAGTTTTCACACTGATGTGTTCAAGATGCTGACGTTATGCGCGGTTTTGTGCAAAACTATCAGCTGGCAAAAAGTCCACATTTTGAGCCAGAGAGTCACTTGAGACACAACCGTGAGCACTTCTCCATGGGGCTTCTCCTTTATGTGCCTCTAAGTTTCAGCACTAATTTTTGAGTCTCTCTCTCTGTAGCTATTTGAGTTCCTGATGTGTCTTACTGAGAGAAAAAACTGGTCTGTCAATATCCATGCATGTTTCTTTCTCTCAGTTTAGAATATCTTGTCCCTGAGCGTCTCTCTCTCCTCTAGTCATGTGTGTTCTTGGGGTTGCCCATTAGGGTAATTATTGGGTTTGCTTCTGGGCCCTGGGTGGCCCATGCTGACATTGGCCATTAGTCTGTCACTCTCCAGGAAATTGCTTGGTTCCCTGTGAACCTATTGGGATGAGATTTCAGCCTTTCGTGGGTTTTCCCCATGACGCCATTATCTGCAGATTCTGTCGCAGTGACGGTTGGCTGGAATGCAGTTGTTGCTGTCCAGGGCATTCTAGATTAATGCTGGATTCAGCAGCCAGGTCAAGCTCCGGTCTCAGTTTTCAGAGCTCTGTCAGGGTTCTAATAAGTAACACTTCCCTTCCTTCCACAGGGCCAGGTCGGTGTGATTGGGGTTGCAGGACCTGCTGGAGCCAGAGGACAAATTGTAAGTTAACTTGTATTATTCCTCCTTCCTTTGCTGGTTGCAAGGTCTCTGATGTAGAAATCTGGGGGTCATGCATGTTACTTGACCATCAGATGGCAACTGGCTCCTCTATGTAAGGCATGGCTATTTTGAATGGATGTGACCTTTTTTTTCCCTTCATGACAGGGTGAAGCAGGCATCCTAGGTCCACCCGGGTTAGCTGGCCCTGAGGGAGAGAAGGTACTGAGAAGAAACGATAAAGTCTGACATAGCCTTGCCCACCTCCACCCCATTGTGATAATGAGCTTTACGAAGTGGGAGAGCTGGCATTGCCAAAAGGCTTTGGAGAGCTGCCTGTGGTTTGGTGACCAGCAGAGCTGCTTTCCGGGGTCTGAGAGGGCTTAGAGGACTCCCCTTGTGACATAGAGAGGTCTGTAAAGAGGACTCCTCTTGTGACATAGAGAAGCCAATGAAATTTAAGAACGGAAAACTCCCCTTCCTCTGTTTTACTCATTTCCTGAGCCCTGATTTCTAGCCCCGGGATAACAGGAAAGGCTGCCAGTGAGTTGAAGTATGAAGGGAGGGTACCGTCCTCCAATGCAGTCTGCTACAAGAAAGAGGCAGTTACCAGCTCAGCATACCCGATGGAGAGAGATTTTCAATGGCAGGCTTGTAATGCAGACTGCCTGTGCCAGGGATCAATCCCCATCCCTTTGGGTTTGGTGATCAAAGGGGAGAGGGCTGGGGCAGTCCCACAAAGGTTTTAGTGGCCTAGGTTCGAGGGCAGGATAAGAACTATTCCCTTATTTTTCCCCAGGGGGATCCAGGACCAAGTGGACTGATTGGCCCAGCTGGTGTGGCTGGATTGGAGGTAATTGTCACTGGTGCCCTGCAGAACCCCAGTATGCTGTCTAAGGCGCGCCTCACAGTCACCCTCTGAAATGAAAACTAGAAGAATTCCCCCTTCCCAGCCTAGGCCAGGACTTTAAGAAGTGACTAGTGATTTTTGGATGCTTCAATTCTTGGGTGGCCAACTTGGGCACTGGACTTTAGGAAGTGCTGAGCACCCGTCTTCTGAAAACCGGGCCCCTTTCCTTTACGGTGTCTCAAGTCAGGCAACACAAAGCAGTAGGCCCTTCTGAAACTCTGTTCCCCACACTTCACTCGTGTTTGTTTCCCCAGTCGTCGTCTTACAGACACTAGCGCTGGGACACTGTATTTTACAAGAGCGCTGTAACGGGCTGGCCTGACATCCACAGAGACAGATATTCTATGAAAAGAGGATATCCGGGTTGGAAGGGACCTCATCTCGTCCAACCCCCTGCTCAAAGCAGGACCAATTTCCAACTAAATCATCCCATATTTATTCCCATATTTGTCCGTGAGACTGATACAATAATGGATAGCAGCCGTGCAAGCCCTCCATCAATGTGCTTCTCTCAGGGAGCATCTGTGAGAGGAACAGGGCAGTTTTTGTCCCATGGGCTATTCAGTGCTTGACCTGCAGTGAAGGTGTGGTGGCATGGACCCCAGTGGAAGCCAACAACCTGAGTACTTACCCATAGTCCCTAGTGTGCTTGTACTGCGTCACCCAGCCAGCACTGCCATATCCTCACTAACGCCAGCTCAAAGGCAGTTCAGGTGTGCCCACCCCACTGCAATCACACTTTCGTTTGGGGTGTAGACCTTGAGACTAGCAAGGGTACCAGTCTCCATGGTGCTACGCTTGGTAGTATCCTAAGAGCTACCAATGAATGCATCAAACAGGTAAGAGTCACATTCATGTTAATTCTTAAATGTTACTGCAGGGCGTCCCTGGGGAAGGTGGAAGAAAAGGAGAGCGAGGCAAGCCAGGACCTGCCGTAAGTACTGAATCCTGCTCCAGAGCTGAGACTGGGGAGTGTTCAGAGATCAGCTCTGGTGTCACGCAAAGAAGCTCCTGGCAGTTTTTAAGGCGGCTGTTCTTTTAACCTGGCTCTAGAATACTTTATTCTCGTCCTGATTTCTTTTCTTACGTTTTAGTTTAATGGTTTCTTTGGTAGGGAAGAGGGTGCTGCTGTGTGGAACCAACTCTTATCTGGACTGTCCCAGCTCTTGAGTGCAACAAATCAGGCTGGAATCTCATGGCAGCAGGCTCTGATGCATCTTTCTTTCCACCTAGGCTATAAACGGCCTTTCCGCAAGCTACTTGGGGATTTTTATTCTAGTCCTGGGTGGAATCGGAGCACCTCTGAAACTGGGGCAAGATGAAAACTAAGACTTTTTCAAACCTCAAGGGTGCTTCCAGGTTTGGGTTAGGTTTCAGGTCAGTTCTGAAGCATCCCCATGTCCCAGCCTAGGAGGCTTAGGACTGAGGTGTATAGAAGTTGTCTAGTCTCCAATGCAAAATGAAAAGTCATTGCAACGTTTTGCTTGCTCTAACAGAAATAGTCTGCTCCTGCTGATGCTAACTGTATTACGGGACAAGAAATTGGCCCAGCCTAGCATCCCTGACTTTTTGGTCCTTCAGAATCTAGATCCAAACAGGACCTTAATGTCCCAGCTCGAGACAAAATGGTTGTGTTTATGGTAATGCCACTATGCAATTGCTCTGCGAAGGGGCATTGTGAAAATGTGAAAGGAAGGCCAGAAAGGGATCCCTTCAGGTAAATACTTTACTTTCCAATCAAGTCCTTATTTCCTTGATTTCTGCAGAACTATAGTCAGCTAAAAGCATTTTAAATGTGGTTGCCAATAAGACACATGCCAAAGTGCTGCTGTAATGGTGCAATTAGTTACCAGTGTCTGTTGTCAAACACACAGAAAACATTTTGTTTCAGTTTTTGCTGTCCTAGAACAAAGATGCTTGAATAGTTGGGATCTGAAAAGTCACCAGAAATGCACATCGCAGATAGCCCAGTGCCCAAACAGCAGTGCCATATTGTTAAAAGCGCTCACCATCCTCTTCAGTTCAGATTAAAAAGGGCAGATAACCACCCCGCTTCCCCTCATGCACCGTATGATAAAGGCTGCACCTGATGACATGTAATGATTGCAGAGGTGACATTTACAAAGCACTGCAGATGTACTAATGATTCTGTGCAGCTTAACTGAAGAAATAAATCTTGGTCCAGGTTCTGGATTTCCCATTGTCTAGGATGGCAACTCCTCTGTCCATGATGACGAATGGTTTTTTTAGTTCAATAAATTCCATTTGCAAAGAGAAGAGAGGAAGTGAAATAAACGGTATCAAATAAAAGAAAGCTTCAAAGATTTTTGAGAAATGCTGCTTAGACCTTTTCAACTAAAAAACCCCCCAGCTAGGCTAGAGTTGGACATCAGTGAGCAACAAGGTGAATTTGTTGTTTCTAGAATACATCCAGTTCGCAGAGAGACCTGGCTCTGAGCTGTGAAGCTCCAGTCCTGACTTGAGATCCACAGCTGACCATCCTCGTAGTTGAGTGAAGTGTGGATCGTGGTCCAGTTTGGGCTCCCATCTGGATTCACCTATTCTCTCCCGCTGTTTTGCAAGCCGTTTGTGGGTTTTACCAGGTCACTCTCGTTTTTGACATTTCCACAACCATGCTCTGAAAGAAGAGACAGTGGAGACCAGTGGTGTCTCCTCTCCACTCTCTCATGCAGTGTCACCATGTTGGGTCAGGTTGGTGATGCTATGAATTAAGTCCATAAGGCGGCTGCATCTCTCTCTCTTCTGTGTGCTCTAGGGTGCAGCAGGCTCCAGGGGTGACAGTGGGAGCCAAGGACTCAAGGGCTTTGGTGGGCCTGAAGGACCCAAAGGAGATGCAGGGGGAAAAGGAGAGACTGGCCATCAGGTAACTTTATTCACCACCCTCCCTCCTGCCTTTGCGAGACGATTCCCCTCACTGCACCCTCTCTCAGCTGCTGCACATACAGAGCTCTGCTTGATCTTCTAAAGATCCACACATTTTGCTTAGCTCCCTTCGCCCTGACTCCAGAAGGAAGATGCATGTAACAGGCACAAACCGTGGGTTGCTTTAGTTCAGGATGGATTTGATCTCTGAGTCTGAATGTGCAAAGTGACCTCATCTCTTGCCTGGGCTTTGAGCACATATGATGCGAGCTGGTTGCTCACAGCCCTCCCACATGCATCTTTGGAGATGACACGTGCAAATCCTATATGTGAACATCACTAGCAGTCAGGATAATGATCTACCACGGTAGCTATCAAGACAGAAGTCCAAGCATCAAACAAATACATTGTTAACCTTGTGCCGCTCTGTGACTTTCTGTTCTAGAACACAAAATGATTGATATAGATGAATTAAGCCTTATAACTCCCCTTTGAGGTGGGAGGTATTATCCCCATTTTACAGATGGGTAAACTGAGGCACAGAGAGCCTGCATGAGTTGCCCGTGGTCACTCAGTAACAGGTCAGCAGCAGAACTGGGAAGAGAGCCCAGAGCTCCTGACTTCCAAGTGTATTTAATCACTAGATGCCTTTCCTCTGATTCACCTGAAGCTAATGTCAGTTGTGTTTTTTTCCCCCCAATGAATTCAGGGTTCTCGTGGGCCACCTGGAGAAGTGGGAGCAGCAGGGCTAAGTGGTGTTGAAGTGAGTGGGCCCTTTTACTGCTTTTTCAGGAAATATGGAGTTTGTGGTTTGTGGCTGCCCTCATGGTGAGCCTGTGATCAGAAGTGTGAACAGGGTTGGGCGTGGCGAGGGAAGGTGGCTGGGACTGCATCCAGTGTTTCAGAATGGTTAGGTGAATGGCCGAGTATGAACAACATTAAAGATCTGGATGATGGGATGGATTGCACCCTCAGCAAGTTTGCGGATGACACTAAGCTGAGAGGAGAAGTAGATATGCTGGAGGGTAGGGATCGGGTCCAAAGTGACCTAGACAAACTGGAGGACTGGGCCAAAAGAAATCTGATGAGGTTCAACAAGGACAAGTGCAGAGTCCTGCACTTAGAAAGGAAGAATCCCATGCACTGCTACAGGCTGGGGACCTACTGGCTAAGCGGCAGTTCTGCAGAAAAGGACTTGGGGATTACAGTGGATGGATATGAGTCAGCAGTGTGCCCTTGTTGCCGAAACGGCTAACGGCAAATTGGGCTGCATTAGTAGAAGCATTGCCAGCAGATCGAGGGAAGTGATTATTCAGCTCTATTCGGCATTTGTGAGGCCACATCTGGAGTATTACGTCCAGTTTTGGGCCCACCACTACAGAAAGGATGTGGACAAATTGGAGAGAATCCAGCGAAGGGCAACAAAAATGATTATGGGGCTGGGGCACATGGCTTACGAGGAGAGGCTGAGGGAACTGGGCTTTTTAGTCTGAAGAAGAGAAGAGTGAGGGGGAATTTGATAGCAGCTTTCAACTACCTGAAGGGGAGTTCCAAAGAGGATGGAGCTCAGCTGTTCTCAGTGGTGGCAGGTGACAGAATAAGGAGCAATGGTCTCAAGTTGCAGTAGGAGAGGTCTAGGTTGGATATTAGAAAACACTATTTCACTAGGAAGGTGGTGAAGCACTGGAATGGGTTACCTAGGGAGGTGGTGGAATCTGTCCTTAGAGGTTTTTAAGGCCCGCCTTGATGAAGCCCTGGCTGGGATGATTTAGTTGGGGTTGGTCCTGCTTTGAGCAGGGGATTGGACTAGATGACCTCCTGAGGTCTTTTCCAACCCTGATATTCTATGATTCCATGATACAAGCAAATTGCACTTGATAACGTGGAATTCTGTTGCACAGCAGTGTGTCCACCACACTCATAAATGTTGGGCATAAACGCACACACATCCATTAAAAGAACATTGTTCTGATTGCAAAGCCAAGCACTGAAAAACTAGGAAGCATCAGAATTCTGGTTGCCAGTGCAAGCTTAATTTGCCCGCCTCCGCCCATCCGCGTATACATTGTGATGTGTCTTTAATTGCATTATCACAGGCTTAGTTTTTCCACAGGACTCCAGCCTCATTCAGTGCACATGCTGGACCTGCCTGGAGATGAATCAAGGCTGTGGAGTGAAAGAGACTGTCCCCTCCCTACCAAGGCTTCTTGTCCTAGTCTCTTTGCCCAGCCAGTCCCAGTTCTCCCACCACACCCTGTCTGTCCATCCCCTCTTCTCCTTCCTTTCTCCCACCCCTTTTGGTTCTCAGTTTGTCTCCTTGTCCACCCATTCTGTCTCTCCTTGTCTCCTCAGCCAGTGTCTATCTACCCCGCACCAAGTAGCTCCTAGACCCTGTCCCCTCCCACTCCCTTGTTTCCCGCCAGGATCCCAATGGGAGTTGCCCCTCTTTGTACTTATTTACCTGCCAATCAGGGGTGTTGTGAAGACAAAATCCATTCCTGATTGTCATGCGCTTGGATAGGAGTGTGGTGAGGGCCATGGAGGGGTCTAGAAAGGCAGGTCACCTGGATATGCTCTTTAGGGAGATGTGAATGTAGTGGATTGTTCATCTGTTTGTTCCATTAGGGCCCTTCGGGTGAGAAGGGGAAGCTGGGGGAGCCAGGAGAACCAGGACGAACGGTAGGTGTGCCATGTGCCGGTTTGGAGCATGTCCACTCCTCCTGTCCCTGCAAGCATACGTTTCATGCCTCCTTTTCTTCCCTGAAAGCATGACCCCATGGCCTCTTTGGGAGCGGGGCTTGAAGACTTACCTGGCCCCTATCAGGCTTGGTAAAAATCCCTGTACTGTCTCATGCCCCTGCTCCCTGCCCCCTCCCGGGCTTTTACAAGCCCTGCTTAGAAATGGGGAGAAAGAACCAGGTGTGTGTGTGGGCAGGAGTGGGGACAGAACTCAAGGAGAAATTGCCATTGGACCCCTTTGTGAGGGCACTGCGTTAGCGGGATCGCTGAAGAGACTCCCCCTTCCTTGGAGAGTTAGTGGTGTTCCCGAAGAGACATTTCCTTCTCCCTTGTGACTTCAGGGGCCTCGAGGACAGCTGGGTCCGGAGGGACAGAGGGGTCGTAAAGGAGAAAAGGTAACTTCCGAAGTCCTCCTCTGCTCTTCAGATGGGGAATGACCCTTCCTCCCAATGGAGCACTCCTGTTGTAGAATAACATGCCCTTGGCCCTATTGATGGTGTGTTCTGTGTCTCTAGGACACTAACCTTCTGAGGTTTGGTGCCAGGGACTCTCCTGTCGGAGTAACAGGTGCCATTGACACGTGGCTTCCTGCTGGCAACTCTTTCATTTATGTAGCTCCTTTCACCCCAAAAGATCTCATAGCACCCACTACTGAAATGCAGCCACCTCTGGGGCACACTGCAACACTGCGCAATAACCTAGGATGAGTGCAGTTGGCCCTGCAAGGGGATAGCAGGTGAGCAGCTGAGTGCTGTGCAGGCTTTCGTGCCTGTTTTAATCCCACCGGAAAAGTAATGATTGCAAATAGCGTCTCCCTCACCCCAGGGACAGTGACTGACTCTTTCCTGGTGGGGGAGAGTGTACAGTGAAAGAGGGGTGATTGCTCTGGTGTCCTGATGCTCTCAGCAAGATGGGGTTATGGGCCAGGTTTGTGCTGTTTTGCTGCATCCCTTCTCTCCCAGGGATGCTTTATCAGTGAACGAGCACCCTTGGGTAGGTAGGGAGGAGCTTTTGCCCCCTTTCTGGCAGTTCATCAGAGCTGCTGGTGACTTGCCATGTGTGTGTTTGTCTGTTTCCTTAGGGGAACAGTGGGCACAAAGGAGATCAGGGCCTCCCTGGCAATCCTGGCAGACGGGTAAGGTGACATTATTCCCCACCACATGCTCTGCATCCACTGCCAGCAGCTGCTCCGTGCTGGTGGTTAACGCTAACCCAGTGTGAACAGTCTGAGTTAATTCCTCTCGCTCCTGCGTGAGCAGCACGTAATGAGGGCAGTTTGCAAAGAGGCATGTTTGAGGGTGACATGGGGACGGGACACAGTGTCACGGGTTGTTTGGGATACTGTAGCTATGGGGAGAGGATACCGTTCCTGGAGGTGATGCTGGGGTACATTAGCAGTGAGGATCTTTAGGGGCGACCCCCAGGCGGACTGTGGTAGTGAGGAGCAGAGCTGAGCAGAAGCCATCGCTGATTTTCACATTACTTTGTTCACAAACTCCAGTTCTCTATCGTTGCACAGGGCAAGCGAGGCAAAGCCGGGCGCAAGCTCCCAAGAGGCCCCAAGGGACCCAAGGTAGGCAACACAGCTGTTTCTCTTGTCCTTTCCCAGCTGTGCCAGGTGACAGTACTGGTCTCACTTTGCCTTGACATGTCTAGCCTTGCCCGAGCTGCACTAGCCACCCACAGTGCAGAGCCAGCATGGACCTTAGGCTGGGTGAGTGCCCTGCACAGCTACTTTGCTCGGCAGTGGCATATGCATGGTTGTGTAGTTATCACCAGTTGGATGTGCCCAGACTCCGCTGGGCAGACAGATCCATGTCACCTACATCTCCTTGGCCTGTCATGCCAGGGCTAAGTCTAGGTTCATTATAGGTTTCATTAACAGTCATCTTGGACAGCCATGGGGCAAACTGGAGTGGATTTTCCTGTCATCCTGGCCAGGATTCCAGGCACCAGAGGTCTCGGAATGGATTTGCTTTCCATGAGAACTGCCATGGAAATGAGTCCACCCTTTCAACTGGTCCAGGTCACTGGCCTTGGAGGGTGAGCAACACGCTGGGCCCTACGGAGCCCAGCTGGGAAAGGCTTTGTCACTGGCAACTGGAGGCAGCTTAGGGCGTCAAATGAAAGGAGCTGTGGTGGGGATCCCCTTGGGTAAGCCAAAGGCAGGGCATCTTTGTGTCTATGAAGGGTCTTTAGCGTAACTGGGCCTAGAGCACCCACCAGCAGAGCTCTCAGAGAGCCACTGGGGCTCCCTAGCCTCTTCCCACGCTCCCCATCTCATCACTGCTTGGGGGGGAATCTGGTCCCTAAACACTAGCTAGTGTCCTACAGCACATGCGAGTCCTGATCTGATAGCCCCGATGGTGCCAAGCCTGCGAGATGCTCTTGCCTTTACATGGGCCTGTCCCAGCTGTGCCACTGCTGCTACGGTGTCTCTGAATTCTCTTTCTCTTTCGCCTGTGCTGAGGGTTTTCACAGCAATGAAACGTAAGAGGCTGATTAGCATCACCAGCGATCCTGCTGAGAGCTGATCTGTCCATGTGGCAAGGTGGGGAGGAGCCAAGAGAAATGGGAGGAGAAGCACCTTACCTGCCTTAGGCTGCTCATGGAGTAGTGATGTATGTTGGAGCAGTATGTCCTGTTCCTCACAAATTCTTCCCACATCTTGCATACGGTCGTTTGTCCCCACTCTTACTCTGTTGAAGAATCATCTGGGCCAAATCCTTTCTCCATCTCTTATCTAAAGCGTGGATCCCAGGACCTGTTCCCATCTTTCTGGCACATGCACCATCTCCACAAAACTCTTCTTTCTTTCACAAGAAATGCCCGTGGAATCATTCCTAACTTGCTGTTCTATTGTGACACTGAGATGGGTCTCTTCTCCTTCTGCCTTCCAGGGCCATCCAGGTGAACCAGGGTCAGAGGGACCACGTGGCCCACAAGGACCTTACGTGAGTATTGGCCACAGAGATGGGATAGGTGTCTCTTCTGAGCCTACTCTTTCACTGACAAATTTTAAATTAAGAGTGGGTTTTTTGTGTTTTTTTCTGAAAGATCTGCTCTAGAAATTATTTTGAAGAAGTTCTCTGGCCTGTGGTACGCAGGTGGTCAGACTAGTTGATCAAAATGCTCCCTTCTGGCCTCGGAATCTGACTTTTTCTAGGCATAGAGCACACGATGCTGAAGAGCTTTCTAAGAGAAAGGAAGGGCAGTCTGGTGGGTAAGAGCAAAGTTCAAATCCTGGCTCTGCTACAAGGCTCTGTGTGGACCGGGATCCTATTGTGCTAGGTGCTGTACAAAGGTGGAGAGTCCAGGACTGCTTGGAACCTTGTCTCAGGGAGAGTTCAGTGTTTTTGCTCTCCCGGCACCATGGGTCTGATTCTTCTCTTGTTTGTTTGACACCCTTGTAATGCTACTGTCCTCGGTGGAGTTACTCCTGATTCCTGCTGGCCTGAGAGCAGGATTCAGACTAGCACAATGGGGCTCTATATAGTCAGTGCATGCTCTTTGATGGTGCAGTATCATGTCTTTAGGCTGGAGCAGGGCAGCCTTCACTTTTGTATGAGCTTCAGCTTCCAAGTTGGGAAGGCAAAAGCTGCCTTTTTGACCTCCAGCTGTTGCCATGGCAATCCCTGCGACCTTCATGTTTTGTTCATGTACAAATGACCAGACAGAGGACTGACAAGGACTGCCTGGGTCAAGTCAAGTCCTCTGCTGATGCAAGCACCCTATCATATAATCCTGTTACTAAATTTATCACGCCCTATCTTAATGTTAGTTAGATTGTTTGCCCCCTGGACAGGTTCATCCTATAGAAAAAAATTCCAAAATCAGTTAAGCATAAAGGTCAAAACTTCGTTAGGTATTTTGCCTATTCAATCTTACTTGCCCTTCCAAAAACTAACATTCCTACGGTAGAGCATGCCATATAGCTAGTTAGATTATCCTGATGAAAATAAAATCATGATGGAAAAACAACATTTTGGTACAATCTGGGCATCTCCCATCCCTGAATTTTCTGACCAACCATGATGTTTGAGAAGAACATCTCAGCCTGGGGATGGATATGTCAGGCAGGTGATGTAATCACATTCGCAGAAGAAGTGCCCTCTGTGAACACAGCACTTCCAGGTCAGGGATCAAGAAGTGGCAGCTAGAGTTGGTCAAAAAAACAATATATTTTTTTTAGATGGTGTGTGAATTTGAATTACTTTTTTTTACAAGTTTTTTCCAAATGTTGAAAAACTTCTAAACATTTTGTTGAAATTTCAATCATTTAAAAAAAAAAAAAAAAGTCCAGTTGAAGAACTTGAAAAGTTTTGATGAGAACTGTTGGAAAAATGTATTTTCCCTGTTGAAAGTCCTTGCTCATCCAAAAAAATTCATTGAAAATGCAAAATTCATAAAATTTCAAGCAGCTTTAATGGCAGCCAGCAGTAGTTATTACTGGCACGGTTGGTCTTTGTTGGGGGAAGAGATACTCTTGGAGGATTCTCTGCAGCTTGAGGTCTTCAAACCACAATTTGAGGACTTCAGTATCTCAGACATAGGTTAGAGGTTTGTTACAGGAGTGGGTGGGTGAGATTCTGTGGTCTGCGTCGTGCAGGAGGTCAGATTAAACCTTAAAGTCTCTGACACGAGGCATTCAGCCCGTCTAGAAGTGTTATTGCCTAGCAGAGTTCTCAGCAGCAAGTAACGAACTCAACAGTACTCAGTGTCCTAATTGATGGAGATACATGGATGCTACATTTTTCCCCCCTATAGGGGATTCCTGGACTGAAAGGGGTGAAGGGAGACCAGGGGTCAAAAGGACAGAAGGTATGTAGTGCTCTGTTCTACTAGTCACTTGAGCACTGTGTTGTAGTGGGGGCTTTGCATGGGTGGAATATGACTCTAGTTAGTGGTAGCATAGTCAGAAGAGTCACTTATTCAAAATCTTTCCAGCTTAGCCATCCTGCTTCTTCGCACGTTGGTCTAACTCTTTCCATGAGCCTGAAGATATGCACATATTAGGCTCCTCTCTTTCTCCCTTGTCTGTTACTGGTCTTACCCTACCCATCATGTCATCTGGTAGTTGAAGCCAAGTCCTACGAGTATACGATCACTTAATCCCCATATCACCTGTTCCTAATACTTCTGATGACTTTTACATGTGAGTAGATATTCTCTTTGGGAACTGATTAGGTGCGTAATTTGACCATGGCACAAGAAGCTCATGCATATCTTGATGGCCCTATCTGCCAGCTGGGATACGGTACATAAGGGTGACAGGTGTTCCCCAGTGCCAATCAGTTGCTCATGACATTCAGAACTCACTGTAATAAATAAAACTTTTAAACGTAACAGAACCCAAAGCATTGTCAGTAGGGCTGGTTGGGCAATTGGTTTGGTTTTGATTTTCACCATGAAAAATTATGGTAAACAATATATATTTTTTTTAATTTTCATCCAAAATTTTCTTGGGAAACTCCTTGGGTTTTCATCAAAAAGCTGAAAAAAAATGGTTTAAAACCAAAAATGTTTGGAGTCTTGGTTGCCAAATTTTTTTGACTAGAAGTTTTTATCACAAGAATTTCTGTTTTATTGTATAATGCCATTCCATGCCCGTAAAAAAACCAACCAAACAAACAAAACCAGAAATCCCCTGAAAAATAAAAGCACTTCTCCAGAAAGTTTTCAGCCAATTGCACTTGTCAGCATCACAACACTGGTTCACCATGCTTGGAACTGTCTGGCCCTGCTTGGTTGATTTGTGTTGGATATGCCACTGTTAGCACACATCTACTCTCAATGGGAAGAGTTTGGGGTTCTTGGTCAGACTATTTGCCACTGGCCTATCAATGTAAGAGAAAACCCCATGTAATCAGGAAAGCGGAATGAATCTAGGCCTCCTGCTGATTTCTGCAGTTTCCCTCCTCTCGGCGTTTGAGTTTGAAGGAAGAACATTTATCTTGTTTTGCATTTGTGTGGATTACTCATCTAGGGAGGATTTTGAATCTCTTTTTAGGGTGCTCACCAATCTGATAATAACAGCTGTATAGGGAACATGATCAATATCTATCAATACTTCGTACTTAAAACATACAGCAAAACCTGCACCGATGATCATCTGCATTAACTCCTTTGGTCTCAGAATCCCTTGTCCTACAGCCAGCAAAACCTCAGTCCTTGGCTGCCATAATGAGATGTAATAGCTGACATTAGTATGGTTCCTTGTATCTAACCTCCATGCCAGCTCGTCCTCCATCGCCCAGAAACTGATTGTTGAAGGGCAGGGTCAGTGCAACCATTTAGGTGACCTCGGTGGTTGCCTAGGGCACTAGGATTTGGGGGGCGGCATTTTCTTCGACAGCGACCGCGGTGGCCAGATCTTCGGTCGCCCCGGTCGCCAACGACATTTAGACGGAGGGAGCTGGGCAGGGGAGCACAGAGAGGGCCGCCTGCAGCAAGTAAGGTGTGGTGGGGCGGCATGCAGGGGAACTCCCCGCCCCAGCTCGCCCCTGCTCTGCCTCCTCCTCGAGCACGCCATGACTGCTTCACTTCTCCCGCCCCCCAGGCCTGAGGCGCCTAAGCTGATTGGCGCTGCAAGCCTGGGAGGCGGGAGGAGTGAAGTGGCGACGGTGTGCTCGGGGAAGAGGCAGGGCAGGGTTGGGGAGCTGCCGCAGGGGGGGCGCCTCAGGGCGGAGCGGGGGTGCTGCTGCGAGACGGGGGCTCGGGACAGGGGAGGGCACAAGTTGGAAGTTTTGCCTAGGGCATGAAACATCCTTGCACCGGCCCTGGTAAAGGGCTGCTAGAACCTGACCTTCACACTTCTCAGCTGTAGGGCTGTTGAGTTTTGTCGTCTGTGCTGTTACCAATTCCCGCCCGTGATTGGCTCTTCTAGGGTGAGAAAGGCAGCAAGGGATATTGTGGCCCGCAAGGAGACGATGGCTTCAAGGTATGTATAGTGATTTCTTTCTTTTCTTTCCTTTCCCTGTCCTGCCTCTTTCAACTACGGTGGCGCTCACTCAGTACCTGTCACCTCTCTTAGGGCAAGCAAGGACCCGTAGGTGCACCTGGAAGGCCAGGATCAAAGGGAGAGCAGGTAAAGGATTTAAACTTGTCCTCTCCTTGTGTAGATTGTTTTGCAGTCATGTGCAGCCCTGCCCCGTGCTGGCTTGCACGGCTGCTTTCAGGCACTAGCTGGTAGTTCCAGTGTTGGGGAAAAAAGGGAGGTACATGGGGGAAGCAATGAATTCATCCAAAGGTAAGTTCCCAGCCTGGGGTTGGACTGTGAGAAGAGGAATGCAGTGCACGTGCCTTGGGGTAGGGACAAAGGAGTGCAGGCAGAAGTGACATTATTGGAGGGAGGGAATTGGAATTTGGCCTGGGTGAATTTTTGGCACTTTTTTGTTGCTGTTGCAAAATACACTGGCAGATAGAAAAATAAGAAATGGCTTTGAATGTGTATCACAGCGTGCGGACTGCTGTGCTGCAAAAGGATGGAGAATCGCCAACAGAGACAGTGAGGTCTAGTGATTAGAACAGGGGACTGGGAATCGGTGCTCGGGTCCATTCCTGACTCTGACACTGCCTTTCTATTGACTTTGGGCAAGTCTTCTAATCTCATTGGACTCCATCTCCTTTTTATACTCCAGATAGGATTGGGATCAACCTCCTGGATGTAGTGAGGTTTAATTATTGACGGTATAGTGTGATCATCAGCTGAATATGTGCGAAGTAGTCTTGTTAGTGATGTTCCTTTCTTGCCCTGAGGGCTGGAGAATCCCTCTGCAGCTTGGAGGTTCAGTGCATGCTTTAAACTCCAAGGCCCTGAATGGGGCAACCCAGATCCAGGGGCACCCATGGGTTTTTCCCACATATTCCTGCAATACGTTATCAACTGAGCTTGTGCCTTTTTTGCAGGGTAATATTGGCCCACCTGGTCCATGGGGATCCTCCGGCTTCCCTGGAATGCCAGTAAGTCCTTCGCTGTCCTAGAGGGGGTGCATATGACGGTACCATGTGATAGATTGGCAACCAGGTGCTTCGTGCACTTGGATAGATGCTCTGGTTTACAGCTGTCCACCGAAGCCAGATGGAGAGTAGCATAACTAATTACGTAATAATAATTATTGGGACATTTCAGAACGACTCGGGGAGCCCTCCCCCACAGCACTCCTCTCCGTCAGAGACTTTCCATTCCTTTCCTTTGTTTCTTTTGAAACCACTTTGCTCCCTCTCCCAAACTGGCCTCCTCCCCCATCTTCCTGTAGTATGGCAGGCTTGGTGGGGACATCCACACTCTCCCTCTAGACTGTGGGGGCGGATGGGGCGACTCACGTTCTGCCAGGTGAGATAGATTATGTATATTGGGTTTTAACCTCACAAGTCGTCAGAAGCCTGGGATTCCCTGGGCTTATTGTGCTTTGCTGGTAACAAGCGATGCAGTGACAGACACTTAACTGGGGTAGCTCAGGATTGGGCCCTATACAGATGTGAAAAGGGTGGCCGTAGGGCCTACTGATCAGAGCACTGGCCTGGGACTCGGAAGACCTGGGTTCTATTCCTGGCCCTGCCACTAGCATGCTGGGTGACCATGGCCAAGTCACAGACTTGCCCCATGCCTCCATTTCCCCATCTGTAAAATGGGGCTAATCATACCTCCTATGCATATTGCTTTGAGAGCTGCTGAGGAAAAGTGTTTTATTCATATTATTCTCTGTATTTATTTATTGCTGCAGGTGTCGTATGTCTTCCCAAGTCAGTGTATATCTTCCAACTCAGAGAATGTTTGTTTTTTTTCTCTTTTCCCTTCCAGGGCTTATTTGGACAAAAAGTAAGTAGGATGTGGTGTTCTCTTCTGTGACCTGACTGCATCCTAGTTCTTTCCACTGAATATATCCCACCTGGCGTGGCTATAGCCACATGTCCTATGCTCTATGTGCATCTCCCTCCACCTAGCTCAGAAAGGATGTGGACAAATTGGAGAGAGTCCAGCAAAGGAAACAAAAATTATTAGGGGGCTGGGGCACATGACTTACGAGGAGAGGCTGAGGGAACTGGGCTTATTTAGTCAGCAGAAGAGAAGAGTGAGGGGGGATTTGATAGCAGCCTTCAACTACCTGAGGGGCGGTCTCAACAGAGGTGGAGCTCAGGCTGTTCTCCAAGATGGTGGCAGGATGGCGAACAAACGGATATGTCTCAGGTTGTTGCCAATGGGGGAGATCTTAAGGTTGGATATTAGAAATATTTTCACGTAGGGCAGATGGTGAACACTGGATTTGGGTACGGTGAGGTTGGAATCTCATCCTACAGGCTTTGAAGGCCCATCTGACAAGCCCTGGCTGGGATGATTTAGGCTGGGATTCTGCTTGTGAGCAGGAGATTGGACTGAAAGTCATGGTTCGTCAGACTTTTCTACTGTGCGTGACCCTTCATCACAGACAGCTACTGAGTGTGACCCCCCCCCATCAGTAAAACACCTTTTAAAATATTTAACACACTTGTATAAATGCTGGAGGCAAAGCAGGGCTTGGAGTGGAGGCTGACAGCTCGTGTCCCCCCACGTAATAACCTCATGACCCCTTGAGAGTCCCAACTCCCAGTTTGAGAACCCCTGGACTAGATGACCTCCTGAGGTCTCTTCCAACCCTAATCTTCTATAATTCTAAGGAAGCAACCAGCCCTCCTCTTCCTTCTCTGCATTTTGGGGGTTGGATCTCATGCTGTAGGTGGCCCACTTTCTAGGGCCCTGTGCTTTTGACCTCTCAAGGCATACGAAGGAGGCGAATGAAACCACATCTGCATCTGATGAGCACGACATTACAAGCCTTTCCCAACCCTGGTGGGAAGCCGGGGCAGAGCCTGTCTCTAGCCTGCAACGTGCATCATGCAGGGATGGATGGGGTGTGCACTGGGCTAGTCTTCAGCTTTGTTGTCTCGTCTGTTCTGGTGATGCTGCTCTAAGAAACAGCCAGCATGTTCCAAAAAGCTTCCCGTGTCTCCTTCAGTCCCCACAGCTCGTCCCACACACCCTCACCCTGGAGAGTGTCTTGGGAGATGTTTTATCCTAGATGGATTGATCCACTAGGGGTGCGGGCCCTGACGGAGGGAAGAGGAGGGATTCCTAGTGCTTTCTCTGGGACAGTCTCCAGCTGCAGAACATCTTGCTGACTGTTTGTTCCCCCCACCCCCCACCCTCTCTCTCTCATGTTAGGGACTTAAAGGTTTCCAAGGCCTCCCAGGACCCAAAGGCAAGCCAGGCCTGCCTGTAAGTTAAGCCAATATTTACATACTCCCCCCCACCCCAGTTCTTTCTTTCTCAAACAAGAGAGAACTTGCACAGTGTGGCTGACAACAGAGGGAGGCGGGGGAGTCAAAAGGCCTTTGCAGCAGAGCCCCAGCAGCCTGCCATGTACCTGGGGAGCACTGAATGGCAGCAGGACTGGAAGGGACCTCATGGGTCCTCGCACCCAGTCCGCTGCTGGCTCAGGCTACCCGGGTGATGCTCTGTGCAGAATGCCGAGAGGGATGCCAATGTTGTTGTCGTTGTCGTCTAGGGTGCGCCCGGCCTTGCCGGTCCCAGGGGACCCTCACTAAACGTCTCCATGGAGGAACTGAAGGTGAGTGTCGTGGGTGGGGAAACACAGCCATCAAGCCACACAGAGCCCGTGATGGCGGCTGCTGCTTTGGTGGGGAGAACGTTTCCTTTTCCAAAGCTCTGGTTGGTCTTGGCCTGGTGGGAGCTGTGTAACTAGCACAAAGTGGCACCTGACAAGGTGTGACTGATGTGCTGACTGTTGTTGGCTCCTTTTGCGTGGGGGTGGGGAAGGAGGGTGTTCGCCTGCACAGGCCTGCTTGAATATAAAATATACAGTGGCTTAATCAGCACTAAGCTAGAAACAGGAGAATTGAGGGCCAGTGGCCTCCATTTCCCCGGGTTTGCATTGCAAGTCTCAAATCACGTTCCCCCTCCTGACACTGCTTTCCAATTTCCAGCCACAACAGAAGAGCTTGTAACTTTGCTCCACTTTGGGCAGGAGAAGGCTTCCTCCAGTGAGGAGGCATCTAAGGAGAAACCAGCTGAGCCTGTTGGTCACTCCCCAGAAAGCGTCACCAGTTAGTGCTGCAGTGTTTGATCACAAAGCCCTCGTGGATGTACTTCCAACTTAGTAAGGAGGCATCTGCTTAAGGATACCAACTTCCTTGCCTACCTGTCCCCCTTATTCGTATTCCAGTAGTACCTAGAGGCCTCAGCTGAGATCAGGGCCCTATTGCTCAAGGTGCTGTACAGAGTGCAAGAGAGTCCCTGCTCTCAACAGCCACTGTGTAACTAGACAAGACACACATTGGGTGCACTTGGGCTGTTCCTGGCTGCCTGGGGAAAGGTGAGGGAGATTCGAGTTACTTTCTATATTTCTTCCACCCTTTTTAGCATCTGATTTATTCAACCAACAAACTGAGCTACGCCAGGGTGTGGGCTCTTCTGGACAACTTGGGCCATGAGCTGAAGCTCCTGGTAGACCCCCCAAATGGCACTAAAGACAACCCAGCTGCCAACTGCAAGGAGCTCCTCCTGGCTCAGCCTGGCCTGCCTGACGGTACCGAACAAACAGCACCGTGCCCTTGGGGGAGCGGGAGCCCAGTCCGGATGTCACGGGTGGACTGGGGTCCTTCCAGTCCTCTCTGGACTCAGCTTGGTAGCTCCATTGCAGAAAGATCACCACAGGCGTGTAGCAGCTGGGGAGCTGGCTGAGCTGTGCAGAGAGAGCTCATGGGGGGAGGGAAGCGTCCACAGGGCCTCTCCACTTGGCTTTAAGCAGAAGTCATTAGCCCTGAATCTTCAGGAGCACTGAGGTTCACTGTGCCCTGCCCTGGGTGAGGTGAATGGGACAGTGGTTGCCCCATGGTTAATCTCTCAGAGGAATTTAGAGCAAGTGCACTCAGGGCATCGGTGTCCAGCAGAAAAGAAGGGTTCCTCTGTGGGTAGTCTACAGCTGTCCAGATGACCTCCTCTCTCTAATTCTGGATTGCACGCACACACAGCCCCCGGCCCTTCAGACCTGCTTTCTCTCTAGAGCCTGTAGACATGCGGACTCACCCCTGCAGCGCTTCCTGCTGGTTCGTTCTGGGAATTAGCTCTCCAGCCTCCAGAGCGCCCTCTGCAGGCCGGTGATCCGCCTGTCCTCTTGGCCCTGTGTCCCTCCCTGGACCCCGGTGCCCCTTTAACTGGGGTGCTGATCCCTGGCAGTACCCCACTAATCTGAGTCTCCCCTCCCTGGGGAACCCCCAACCCACTACCCCCCTTCACCTCAGTTTTGGCTACTGCGTAGTCTCCATCTAGCCCCCGCTCACTGGGGCAGACGGCAGTATCAGCCACTCATCATAGGCAAAGGGGTTTGGACCGGCTGCCTTTGCCTACCCGTGGGCTGCCCTCTGCAACTCCCAGTACCTGTTGCCTTATGCTAGGCCGCAGCATGGGGCTTTCCAGGCTGGAGCTCCCCAGCTCCTCTGCCTTTCCCCAGCCCTGCTCCACTCAGGTACCCTGTCTCTAGCACCCTGCAGCCAGGTCCTTCTCCCTCTACAGGCAGAGGAAGAGTCTCTCTGTCCCTGGCTTCTCTGCCTTTATAGGGCCAGCTGAGTCTGTTTGGGGAGTGGCCCCAGCTACAGCCACTTCTCCCAATCAGCCCAGCCTAAAAGCTGCTTTCTCCAGCCACAGCCCCTTCCGAGGGCTGTTTTTAACTCTTCAGGACAGGAGAGGGAGTCCACCCCCCTACAAGCCCATTAATTGACAGCTCCTACAGCCAGAACCTGGTCATGTCTTCTCAGTAGGAGAAAAGATGAGTCAGGCATATCGCCTGTTACTCTTTACGGCCTGGTCACATCTGCAATATCACAGCTGTTGTGCTCAGGCGGGTTGATGTTTTCCTGGCACCGCGCTCAGGGAGGGACGGTGTGTTGACTTCTGCCATCTTGGCTGACCCAGTGGGAACTCAGCTGGGGCCCCTCACAGCTAAAAGTCAGAACTGCTAAAGGCTGGGTCTGTAACACACTCAGATCCTGTTTGGATCAGATACCGAGGGGGACGTGTAACACGCTCAGCAACGGCTTATGTGATTCCTTTGGACTTAGGAAGCCCATGAGGAGGGGCCGAGATCCACAGCAGTGCAAAGCTGGGATGGGTTCCTGCTTGTCATCTTGGCTCTCTCACTGGGGATTGAACAAAAAAAAGCAGAACTCGAAGCTGGAGCTGCTACAGCTTGAGCTTAAAAAAAGAAGTGGGTTACAATGCGGCCATTCTGGCAGCGTGGAACGTACTTCCTGCTGCGGCGTGAGTGCCCACGTACCCTGCCAGCAGACTGGCTGGTGTTTATTAGTCCACAGGCTTTGTCAGCCCACTGTTGGGAATGGCCTGTGACAGGTTGGCTGGGGTGGGGAGTCAGGCCACATTGCAGGGGCGTGTGACATGACTGGGAATTCAGCATGATTTCTAGCAAAGTGAGACCGACGTGGTTAAGAGGCTGGTGTGGGGAATGCAGCAGAGCACATCACAGGACTTTTGCTCTCTCATGGACGCCCTGGTGACAGGCACTACCCTTTAGAAAAAGCATGTGCTTGGTCATGAAAGCTAAAGCAGCCTCCTTCCCAAACACGAGCGGCTCTGAGTGACCTGCTCCTGGTTCTTCCCCCATCCAGGTTATTATTACATAGACCCCAATCAAGGCAGTCCGCAGGACTCGCTGCTGGCCTTCTGCAACTTCACAGCAGGGGGAGAGACCTGTATCGCTCCAGTACGCAATCAGGTATGGCTGGGGGATTGCAGCATTGGAGGGGAGGAGGAGGAGTCTGGGGGACTTGCACAAAATCTGCTTCTCTGCAATGCCTCTGATGGTGACAGAGCCAGGCATGGGCGGCTAAGGACCTGCGCCATGATATGCAAGCCAGAGTAGAGGTCCAGGAATTGGGGAGGGAATGACTGATATCCTAGTGGGGGCGGGACAAGAGGGAAAGGAAGGGGAATTAGAGAGGAAGTAACGTAGCCCCGAGCCTCAGCACCAACGATTAGCCACACGTAACTTACTTAGTGTCTAGTTTGGCTGGTTTGTGCTGACAAAGCAGGGGGCAAGGCAAGGCAGAAAGCAGTCTTGTTCCGTAGCCTCTCTGGGGGTGCTTAGGGGCATACTGCTGCCTGGTGAGGGAGGGGGAGGGCATTGCTCTCTGTGTAAACCCCAAGAGTGAGCAGAGGGTGGGAAGAGGTGGAGCCTCTGTAAAACACAATTATTTACTACACCCATTAAGGTCCAGAGCACGGCTCTGCTGAGGTGCCTCAGCTGGAGACGAAGCCAGGCTACAGTTCCTGGTCAGCGTTATTGGCTACCAGGCAGTCCAGCTGCTTAACCTCAGACACAGAGGTGCAAGTGGGACCTGAAAGTCACGACAGGCTGTCGTCTCGTCAGCCGCACGTGGGGCATCTAACTGTGGCAACGTTTTTACTCCTCAGGTGCCCATCAAGGCCTGGCTGAGAGCATACACCTCCAAGGACACCTTTGAGTGGTTCAGCGCCCTGCCTGGGGGCTTCCTGGTCAGTTCTGTTCTGCCCTGGTGTGTCAGGGAGGGGGCCCTCATATCAGTTCATTGGCATGGTGCCAGGAGCGATCAGAGCACTGCATGCAGGGCTGTTTTAATAGCGGACGCTGAACCTTCTGTTCTCAGTCTTGGCACATTCTGTAGGGTGGGTGCTAAGGGAGCTCTTGATAACTCTTGAATCAAGCTCTGCTTGAAACAGGAATTAATCCAGGGATGTCCTAGGGGCTGTGTTGTACGTAAGGTCAGACTGGGTGAGCACCTTCTGGCCTTACAGCCTATGAAAGCTGCTCTCAGGTTCACCGACCACCACCACGTGTGCCTGTAACCATGATGGGGAGTGGGCATCCGGCCTGACTAATGTCTGTACACTTCTAACACCTCTGTGGGGAGTGGGGCATGCAGTCCTGCAGCCGGGGTGTATCCCTCCCTTCCTTTTCCACTGGGACTCTGGCAATGGGGTTAAGACATCGTCCCTCGCCCCAGCTGATAATCTTAGGGTTGCCAACTTTCTAATTGCTCTGCTCCCGGCTCACTCTATTCCCCCCGCCCCACTTTCACCAAGCTGGGGCAGGGGGTTGGGGTGTGGGAGGGAGTGAGGGCTCTGAGATGGGGCAGGGATGAAGTCTTTAGGGTGCAGAAGGGGGTGAGAGTTAGGGCCGAGGGGTTTGGGGTGCAGGAGGGGGCTCAGGGATGGGGCAAGGGGTTGGGGTGTGGGAGGCGGTGAGGGCACCGAGGATGAAGGGTTTGGGGTGCAGGAGGGAGATCTAGGCTAGGGCTGAGGTGTTTGTAGTGTGGGAGGCAGCTCAGGGCTGGGCAGGGGGTTGAGCTGTGGGAGGGCTCTGGCTGAAGGTGTGTGCTCAGGGGTGGGGCCAAGGATGAGACATGCAGGAGGGGGTCATAGGAGAGGATGCAGGCTCCAGGAGGGGGTTCCGACCTGGGGAAGAGGGTTTGGGCTCTATCTGGGAGGTGCAGCTTACCAGCCCTGGGCCCGCACGGCTCCTGGAAGCGGGTGGCAAGTCCATTCCCTAGGTGCAGGAGCCAGGGGATGTCGCATTCTGCCTCCGCCCCAAGTGCTGGCTCCACAGCTCCCATTGGCCAGGAACCGGGGCCAGTGGGCACTGTGGGGGTGGCACCCTGCAGAGCCATGGCAGGCAAGGAGCCTGATTTAGCCCTGCTGTGCCACCAACCCGACTTTTAACAGCCCAATCGGCGATGCTGACCGGCGCCTCCAGGTCCCTTTTCAAGAGGGCATTCTGGTGAAAAACTGGACACCTGGCAACCCTAGATAATCTCAGGGTGGGTTAAATGTGGGCCTTGGAAGAGCCTCCTGACACAAACGGTGCCATCCTCTCCGTCAGGCTAGACTTGGGGGCTTTGCTGTGGGTTAAGCATTCTAAGCAGCTGCAGTAGGTCTGCTCTCCCGCTGCAGAACCCCATTAACCCTCTTGTGGCTACAGCTGGAATACCAGGGCGCTAGCACCGTCCAGCTCCGCTTCCTGAAGCTGCACAGCAGCCTCGCCACCCAGAAGGTGTCGTACTCCTGCAGGCCTGACTCCAACGGCGGAGAGCCGCAGCTGGAGAAAGCCATCAAATTCCTAGTGGACTCCAGGGAGCAGAGCTACCTGTCCACTCTGCCAGGCTGCATGGTATGTGGAGGGGGGTGGCAGGAAGCTGTGCCAGTGCTTTGAAGCACGAGTGTGTTCTTAGCAGAAGCAATTCAGTCGAGAGAAGTGGGGATTCCCGCAGGGCAAAGGCCTTTCCAGTGGCACTTCTTGTAGGTCACACCCAGCAACCGTTGACAGCCCTGCCTGTAAATCTTGTCTTCCCAGCTGCAGGGAGAGGGGCTTAGTGCTGGGCTCAAAGGTAGCCTTGGGAAGAGGAGATGGGTGCCACGGCAACCTTTGCCATGACGAGAGACCTGGCCAAAGCAGTTACACGTTACCCATAGCTAGGTGGAGCCCATGCAGTATGGATGCTTGCCCACTGTTCTCCCCCGTCACCCGCCAAGCAAGCAATTCCAGTTCAGGCCATGCATACTAATATGTCGAGTAAATTAGGTGCCAGCTTCCCTTTCAGGGTGTCTTTTTGTTCTCAGTAGACTCTGATGGAGATGTTTAAGCTCAGTGGTTTGAGCACTGGCCTGCTAAATCCAGGTGGGGAGTTCAATCCTTGAGGGGCCATTTAGGGATTTGGGTCAAAAATCTGTCTGGGGATTAGTCCTGCCCTGAGCAGGGGGTCGGACTAGATACCTCCTGAGGTTCCTTCCAACCCTGATAGTCTCTGAACCACAGGGAGGCCACATCCACCCAAATCCAAGGGCCATTGCAATCATATTTTTCAGCTTCCAGGACCTCACATTGGGCATTTTAAATAAGGCCCCAGCCCCCCACGTTGGCTTGAGGTGGCACTCAACAGCTCTGCCCCTCAAGCCATTTAGCTAGAGACCCAGCTTCAGGCAGTCCCGTTTGAAAATGAGGAACTTAGTTAATTCCCGGCAGTCCAAACACCCAATGTTAGCAAGTGAAGTTAGTTCCCAGTGGGATGGTGCAGAAGCAGCATCATGAAGCAATAATTTTGTCTCAACAACAGACCCTTTGGCACCCAAGCTGCATTTTTAGTAGCACCTAGAGTCCATGCTCCAGGCCCCATTAGGCCTGCCCCCCAGAGCTGTAGCTCTACCACAGGAGGGAAGAAGGTGTCTTACTCCTGGTAACTGGCCATGCTAAAGCCAGCAGTCTGAAGCTGAGAACACAGGGGAAGAGGGAAAGCTAAGGTTTACCTTGGCCTGCTAATGAGTATTAGTCTTTACTTGGATTTTACCTTGTTAGTTACCATGTTATTCCAGCCCTTTGTGCCCACGGTAGGTGCCCTGCTGAGATCCCTTCCAGCCCTACATTGCTATGATAACACAAGGTAAAAACACCTTTTTTCCTAGTTGATTCAGTTGGGAATTGGTCCTGCTTTGAGCAGGGGGTTGGACTAGAACCTCCCAAGGTCCCTTCCAACCCTGATACTCTGAGTAGAGACAAGGCCTATGAACTCTTACACTGTCACCACTGACCGATGCTAATACTGCAGCTCCATTGTGTGTTACAGCTGGACAACGAGTCTTCGATCACAGACGCCATATTCCAGTTTTCCACAGAGGATCTGGCGCTCTTGCCCCTGCGAGACCTGGCTGTGTTTCACAATGGAGACGTCTCACACCAGTTTGGATTCACGGTTGGACCAGTTTGCTTCAGCTGAACCCAGAAACAAAAATCCACTTTCCTTTTGGGGAATGTATGACTGCAAAGGAGAAAGGAACTAAAAAAACCCCTTCCCATTGCTGCACCTCTGGGTAGCTTTTGAAAGCTCCTGTTCCTATTTATAAGGTAATGTTTATAGCTGCATTATGCCATGGACTACACGGCCTTCTGAAGGAGGAGACTATTGTTTACAAAAGTAATTGCTCTATAAATATATATATATATAAAAGGTGTTAATTTAATAATTGATGGGAAAATTGTCCTTTAACTCCATCCATTAAGGTCTGCTTAAAAGGAGAGCCAAGCTTTCAGCTGGGACCAAGTTTTCTTCCCTAAGTCCCTTAGTCCCTTTCTCTGCTGCAGCAGCAGTGTGTAGAGCCGCTGGATTAGCACAGGCAAGTAGCCAGGCTGTTGTTGCCTGTGGAGATTGTGCCAATCAAACAAGCAGCTGGAGCTGGTTGGGAATTTTTCCACAAGTGTGTTTTCATCGAAAAATGGTGCTTTCTCAAAACTGGAACTTTTTGTAGGAAAGGGTCAGTTGAGATGAGATTTGACTCAAAAACATCACTTTAAAAATTCTGCGTTTTTTTTCTTTCAAAACTATGTTCTGTTTTTAAATTGAAGCTGTGTTAACAATGGTTGAAATCAAAACATTTCAAAGGTAGCACAATGAAACACTGCTGGGTGACCTAAACTGAATATTTTTTCTTTTGGATTTTTCAAGGTGTAAAAATTGTCAAGATTTTAACTTTTTCCCAATTCAGGGTAGGGAGGAATATACCGACAGCTCAAAAATGTCTGCAGAATGGGAGAAGGGATTCCTACCCAGCTCTAACTGCAAACTATCTCCAGGAGGTTCTCCATCCTACCAACCTTACAGGAGGAGTAACACCTTGCCTTTCAGTTCTTACAGAAAATACACCTATTCATGCAAACTCCTCACTTGGTCAGCCAGCAACATGTTTCTTAACACTGCTGCCCCAGGGGTGATTGTGAAAGATGGTGTGAGAAATACTGCCAGCAACGCCTGAACTTTATCAAGCTTGGTAGAAGGACAGATATTTAATGACAGTTACATTATGATGCCCTCCTTAAATCATTACTATAAGCAACAAATGCTGCCAATTTTTCAGGGATAGTTGGTGGAGAAAATTCACTGTGTAGAGAAAAGGGATAAAATTTCTGTGTGATTGTTTATTTAAGGCTTTGTCTCACTAAGGGAGACAAATGAAGGGCAAGAAGTGTCTAGTTAGAATCTGCTGCACAATGAACTGGTACATCAGGAGATGCTGCTGAGACTCAGACTATTTAAAGCAGTTCCGTTGTACAGGGGCATCTTTTCTAGCAGGTGGTGCCAACACTGAGGCACAGCCCTATTTCTATTCGCTGGCTTGTGACAGGGTCAGAGTCCTAGAGCGAGGTGCTGATCTGGATCAGCAGCAGTTTTACAATTCAGCCACATTCCTGGAATCCAATTCCACCCCACCCACCCCCAGGATGCACCTATTGTTTGGAAGAGATTTGACTCCCTTTATAGCTCTTCATATAAACCAAAACACCTGGTTTGCTTACAAACAGGCTTGTTTTGCTCTTAAGAAGTCAAGTAAGTGAAATCTCACATTTAAAAATGATGCTGGAATTAACTAAAGCCAGGCATGCCTCATCCCAAGGTGGTTTTGGGGCTGATGATTGGGGGAGGGAGGGCAGCTGCATGCACTGCTTAGCTCCAGGCCACTAGTGTTTTGTAACCAATTTATAAGTACAGCTTCCCCACAGTCAGGATTGCTGGTGAGGCTCAGGACGTCGCTCAGAGCCCTCACACTCATTGTCCAGGGGGAAGCTAAAGCTGTTCCTGGCCCTGTGACAAAGCCCTGTACTCAGTTAAATTCTGCTTCAACTTTCTTCAGCGGAGGTTCTTTCCTGTTTAAATGTGATTCTATCCATTGCTGGCAATGGAGGTACCGAACTCACCATTGATCAGGAGCTCTGGCCCAGGGTTCACTGCTCTCCTCTTACTATTATTTGTATAATTTGCATTCTTAGCCTGCCCTCTACATGATATGCTGGTCATTTTGTATAAAGATGGCAGGCATCAGGTCTGTGTATGCAATACAAACATTTGACTTGACTTAACCCTGCTGGTCAGCTTGGTGTTCTGCAATGAGAACTTTAAAAGCTGGTCTGTTACCGTAAGGGCCTCATTTTCCCACTCAGTTATATGCCAATACCCTGTGGTCTGGTTTCACAGAACAGTACAAGCGCTTCCTTTGCAATAGGGAAGGGGGCAGAAACCTTGTCTGTGCTACCTGGCGTTTAAGCCAATGTTTCGCTCAGAGTGCTTGACCACTGAGGTTGGGGAGTCACTGGTTTCCCACTTCACTCAGCCGGGGCGCAGTGAAAAGAAACTCATCAGTTTCCCTTTCTGGTTACCAGCTAGCAGCCCAGGGCTTGGGCTAGGTTTAAAACTCAAACAAGTTCTCAGGAAGAAGGCTGGCCAGTAGACAAGTCCTGACCCCCTGCTTTTGGTTTAGGGTTTGTGCACAAGACACCAAGTTCTATTGAAAGGGCCCATATGAGGACTGGTTAATTTAATTTACTCACACCAGCTGGCAGCTGAGGCCAGTTCCTTTGCAACATCACTTCTCCATTGTGTGCCTGAAATTACAGGGCTCAAGTATGACTCCCATTAAAAACGGAAAGGAAAGTGCAGATTTCAGAGGCCCAGTGCGAGAGAAGATTGCGTCTCTCGGCCGCCCCCTAACCAAGCAGGGCCCTGCAATAAGTGGCGGTAGAAAAGTTTTCAAACGGCCTTTAAACTCCAGTACAAAAATGGAACTCTCAGGCATCTCTTCCCAGAAGGGATCGGAGGAGAAAGTTTATACAAGTTTTTACCACTACATCTGTCATAGAATTTCAGTGGCAGTGCAGTGAATTGTTTCCTCCTTCGGGAGGAAGTTTGATGCACATAGTGATGGATGCAATCTCTTCCTCCCCTCCCCCCCATTAGTCAGTACCAGATGGTAGTAGAAAGGCACCTCAGGTCAGCTGTAACAAATTGCCAAGCCTAATTTAGACCAGTTCTCAGGTGTAGATTTGGTCTTCCAGCTGGCCAAGTTCCCAATTCCTCGCTTTCATACAGCCAACTGAGTTGTGCTACAGGTTTGGGTTCAACCACAGCAGGTCCTAAAGGCTTGTAAAATTTCAATTAGGCTTTTAAAAGCCAAGCAGGCAATTTAATGCCTAATGTTTATACATGCAGTAGTGAGCCTTGACACTTGTTGCAGAGGCCAGTGGGATTTCTAGGTGAAGATTTCCACTTTGAAGTACCATAGAGACGGCAGAGCATAGCCTGTCACTTGAAAATGATGCAGACAGAGAAAGTTAAAGCCGGGCTAGTCTGAGCTTCTTTGGTTCAAAAGCCCAGGCTCTTTGTTTGCAGTAAGATCAAAGAAAAGGCTACAGCTGAAACTCACCTCAGAAACCCTGTCACTTGCACATTAACAAACCAACAGTGAGCAACATCTTTCTATTTCAAACACACACATCGGCCCTTAGCATCACCGAGACGGTTGGCACAAGTGTTGTTAAAAAAAAAAATGGAGACGCTACGGTCATGCTTCACTTGCACTCTGGCTAGCAGCTAAATGCCACTTTTCCCTTCCTCCAAATTACAAACATGAAAGTTCCTGAGGTTTTTGGCAACTGAGTTTCCACTCTGCAAACTGTGACTCGAGCGCTGCAGTAAACAGTAGGAGTGCAACACTTCCACTTTTTCCATGCTCTAGGAGCAGCTTCCACAGGGGGGACAGGACAGCTGGCTTCTAGCTCCTGGAGAGCAGGAGAAACAGCCTCCACTCATGCTTGGTCTGGAGCACTTGTCACCATCGTGGTGCGGATCTCTGTGGCTGCCTCGTGCAACTGACTTGCAGACAACGGCTGGTCTGTTTTTTCTAGAAATTCAGAACAGTTAAAGGTGGAGGGTTTTCGAAGGACAGATGGGAGCTGTTCAGTGTGGCTCTCAATCCAGTACCAGCCCTGGTGCGAACCCATTTCTGAATACCTACAGTGCCTTTGAAGCCAAACGATCAATGTGAAGGGCAGAGGGGACTATCCTCTAGTCTGCCCTCCTGCATAATCTTACCCACTGATTCTAATAGTTAGTGGATGAACCAGAACAGGGTGTCATGTCCCAAAACCGGTAAAACCAGAATGCATCAAAGGGTCCTGGCACAGGGTCCCAGCAGCACTGAGGGGCATTGCACCTCCATGCACCAGCTCTTCCCCCGCCCCACCCCCCAGAACCTGATACCCTCCCTCTCCTCGACCTAGTCACTGGGTGGGTTGCCGCAGGCCATCAACAAAGGCCTGAGCCCCAAAGGTTGAAAACCACAGAACTAGAGTCTCTCTCTCGGAAAGACATTCAATCTTGACTGAAAAAAAAAAACCAATCCCCCCTGCCTCCCCTTGTCCTAAAGGTGACCTACCCTTACTGGTAAAGTTTACGTTATTTCTCCCAAGAATCTGGCTAGTTCTACTTCCAGGCATTCGATCTTGGTCTTCCCAAGATCACGTCTGTTATAATACCGCTCATTAACAAAACCGTCCCCCCCCCCGAAATGAGGAAGAGCCCAACTCAAAATCCAGCAAACTGTCCCTGTTTGTAGTAACTGGGGAATCAGCTGGCTCCAAAGTGCTTTTGCTCTTAATTCAATCTCCTCTTTCATCCCAGCCAGTTCTCAGCTCCCACTACGGTTTGGTTCCTCTTACCTTCACCTAGGAACATGGGTTTAGTGGCCAGCAGCACATCCACATTGCGATGCTGGGACAGTGCATCTAAAAGGACTTGCCCCTCCTTTTGGAAGAGGAAGACAAGAGGGATGACTATGTTACCGGTACTTCCGTCGCCCACCATCTGGAACAGAACCATCTCCTCACTGCAGCTGCCTTCAGCATTGTCTAGAGAGAGGGAATAAGAGAGCCCGTTTCAGGGTCAGAGCTGGGCGCATTCTCTTACTTGGACATAGTCACACTCCATGCACTGTACTGATGTGCTGCTACTTACGGGGCAGGTTTGGTCTGACCCACAATTTCATGCCGGTAGGACAACTGGAGGTCACTTGTTCTTACTTGTACTGTACAGGTTACTGACCGGGGCGGGGGAGTGGGAAGGAAATGGGGCTCAGATGCTGAAGGTAACTGCAATTCCTGCCCCCATAAGCCACAAGCCTGCAGTACTTTTCTTTACACTGAAGGACAGGTATACATGGTACCTCGGTAAGCTTTCCCCAAGGGTTTCGCAATAAACAGACACTAAAGGTGCCCAATGCTCTTCTGGTGCAAGCCCCAGCTCCCAGCCCCTAGGACGAGACGAGCCTTTGCTCCCAGTCATTTCCATGACCGCATCAGAATGGCCACCGTCTCCCAGCCCCCTCCCACTCCTGCGCTGCTTCGGTAGCAGGACAAGCCCCCAAAACAGGCTAATAACAGTGCTCGAGACTCACCGATGAAAATCACCCCCGAGGCTCCTGCTTCCTGCAAATTCCTGGCTTTGGTGGCAAACATGCATTCGCCTCTCTGGGCCAGTGCCATTTTCCCTTGCACCTCCTTCCAGTTGCTGATTGCTGCACAGGCCTGGTAAGGTTCACTCAGCACTAAGCTTCCTTTCACCTGCAGTGACACACACACAGGGAAGCACTTCCAGCAAGGCCAGTTTGTACCGCACCTAGCGCAGCGAGGGCTGGTCTGCAACCAGGGCTCACAGGCAATACAAATCATCTCTAACAAGGGGCTATTTCAGTACCAGTAAGTACTGGGCCTGTTCAAATTCCCTGGGGATACTGAGGCTCAGGAGTGGTGTGAGATGCACCAGTCAGCTTGCTGTGTAGGAGCCCTACTTCATCCCTTTCTGGTAAGACAGGATGCATTTACCACTGTGGAGGCAGCAAACAGCTGAAGTAAGGGGTGTATACACCTTGCACGGCATAGCCAAGACCCCCAGGCTAGCTTCAATCTCCGTGCATCCTCTCCCACCCCCCGGTACCATCCTGCCAGGTCCCAAAACTGTTTGCATCATGCAGTGGGGCCTGGCTTCTCCTTAGCACAGGTTCACAGAGACAAGCCCAGGTTGCAGCCTCTGCAGGCTATTAAAATGAACCCAAAGAGCAATTCCAGCCACCCGAAACGATTCCCAGTCTCCAATCACGGCCTGCAGGTTTCACTCCTTGGAGCAGGAATGTTGCTTTGTTTTAAAAATTCTGCCCAGAAGTTTGATCTATTTTTTTCTCTTGATTTTTTTTAAATAGTCATCCAATCCAGGAGCAGAAACCAGGCCATGTGATTTGGTGACCAATCACAGAGCACCAATAGCGAACAGGCAAAGCAAACCATTTGGAAAATTGTTCAGGGAATGCGCAGAAAGCCAGGCTCAGCTGGCACGCGGACTGGGCTTCCAGTCCCTCGGCTCCATGGCCCAGCAAGGAGAAGCAGGAACAGTTAAGACAATCCTGCTGACCCAGCTATTAGCAGTGAAAGAGTCACCCACCCCGTGCTCCTGTTTGGTCAGGTCCATTCCAAACTGGGCTGGTCCCGCGGTGAGTACCACTCTCCCAAAAAAGGGGGGAGAGATAACTTGGACAGCCAGCGGGGAGATGCCTGGCTGCTCTCCTGCAGGCGGGTCGACCAGCTCCGTGATGAATTTCAGGCTGAAGAGCCCCAAGGGAGAAGCTTCTTGCTGCGGAGGGAGAGACAGCACTGTACGGGCTCGGGCAGGCTAGAGTCAGAATAACCAAGCTAGCAGCACCGGTCGGCGCTCCGTCCACCCTACAAATTACAGTGTAGAGCCAGGGGAGGTGCTAGGGCAGGACTGTATCACAGCACAAACAGGGTACTGTGCCACAGGCTCATTCTGCCCCACTCCAGCTCAGCTCCCCCTCCTCACATATCCCCCAGGGCCAGCAAGAGATTTAATTAGCATATGTGTGTTAGAGCTCTTGGAGGAAAACAACCCTACATGGCAGGGATGGACAAAGCACTTGGAAGCTTGACTTACGCGACCACCAAGAGAGCTGCAGAAACTTGGCCACTTGGAGGAACCGTGCCAGGAATTCTCACAGTGGCCTTCCGAAGTGACCAGCAGCAGGCAGAGCACGTCAGCCACGCACGGAGCACTCACCTTGTGTCGGATGCCCGTCAGCTGCACGCTCCTGTCACCCAGGGGGAGCAGGGTCAGTCCCATGTTCTTCAGGATCTCCAAGGGCTCCATCCTGGTGTCATGGAGAGGGAACTCAATCCCCCTGAGGGAGACCAGGACCTGCCATCAGAGTCAAGGTGACAGCAACACAACCCAGCCCGGAACAATGCAAGCCCAGGCTCCAGCAGACAAAGATCTAACAAAATACAACATCTGGAAGTTGAAGCTAGACAAATTCAAGCTGGAAATAGGGTGCAAATTTTTAAGGGTGAGTGGGATTAGCCAATGGACCCCATTACCAAGAGGCATGGTGGATTCTCCAGCACTGGCAATTTTTAAAACCAAGATCGGGTTTTCCTAAAAGACCTGCTCTAGTGCAAACGCAGCTATTGGGCTTGAAGCAGGATTGCACAGCGGGAAGTCCTAGGGCTGGCATTATGCAGGTCAGACTAAATGATCACAGCAGCAGAGTCCTGTGGCATCTTATAGACTAACAGATGTATTGGAGCATGAGCTTTCATGAGTGAATACCGACAAAGTGGGTATTCATCCACGAAAGCTCATGCTCCAATACGTCTGTTAGTCTATAAGGTGCCACAGGACTCTTTGTTGCTTTTACAGATCCAGACTAACACGGCGACCCCTCTGATACTTAAATGATCACAATGGTCCCTTCTGGCCCTGGAATTTAGGAATCGACAAAAGCCCATAGGAGTTACATAGGGGTTGCCACTCACCTGAAGAGTGCCAGGCGCTCTGCTCCTGGTTGCAGCAGCTGCTTGTGGGCATCCCGGATGGTGCGGGTGAAGGTTGGGTTATTGGGGAAGAGAGTCTGTGTGCTGGGGCAAGAACGGGTAAAAATCTCCTCTCCATGGCCCCTGCGAAACATCTACAGTGAAAGAGACAGGGATCAATTTCTTCTCTCCTCTTGTGCAGCCCCCTGGGTTTGGGTGAACAACGGCCCAGCACTGACTTTATCCTCTAACACTCAGCAAGGGACTAGCAGAGCCGCTCAGCCACTCCAGTGACCACCTCAAGGCCTGTGGCTTGTCCCTCCTAGTTCTGAAAATCCATTAAAAACCCAACGTCAGATGAGCTCAGGCAAGTTGGATGCATGTGGAACTCACTGGTCAGTGAGTGTCGTGTCCCCCCCCCATCCCAGTGCCCCATTCACAGAGGATACGAGTCTCTTGGCGGTTTAGTTCAAGCTGTACAGATCCTCCTGGCTGCTAGCTGTGGAGGCCCAGCATGGCCTACCGTTAAGACACCAGACAGGGACTAAGGAAACCTGGGTTCTATTCCCAGCCCTGCCACTTGTTTGCCGGGTAATCTTGGGCGAATCACTTCCCGTTCCCATGCCTCAGCTTCCTCCTCTGTTAGAGAGGGAGAATGATACTGACCTGCTTTGTCCAACACGTTGGGATCTGCTGAGGAAGAGCGCTAGATACGAAGAACTCAGTGGTATTATGCCTCTGTGGCAGGGGAGGGAAGCTCTGGCTGCACATACACCAGTCCCCCCACCCCAACGTTTCATAGCAACACCGACCATGTTTTAAAAATAAAACTAGATTCAGCAGTAAGCTGCCTGAGGGATTCAGGGGCCCAACTCCCATTGGAAATTCCTTCTCTCTCAGGCTGGGACCCAACACAGCTGGGTTTAAACCTTGAAAAATTACCAGCCAAGTTGACCTCCTCCTCTGAGAACAGTCATGTGCCCTGGAAGTCATAAGCTGCTGTGAAGCTAAACATGCCCCGGGCACCCTTAAGAAAGCCTACAGCTGACGTACAGTCATGTTCCTGGGGCAGGGGGGCCGGGCGGTGGCGAGGGACAAGGGCAGCAGGTGGGCCTCGGTGGTGAAGATGTAATCGTCAATGTCTAGAGGCAGATCTCGCTTCTCAGAGAAAAGCAAGTAGAGGTACTTAAACATCTCAGCCAGGAAAAAGGAGTCCATCCTGCATGACAAAGAGAGACAGGTGTGAGAGGCTGGGCCTGCTGAGACTGAGGCAGCAAGAATTGAAAGAGTCTGTCAAGATTTATTCACATCCCTAAAAATCTCTGGCAGATCACATCACTCCTCTTTGCTCTGCCCTGTCTTGAGATGGCCGGGAGAAGCAACCTCTGTGGTCTCCCTCTACCTTCAAGACTCACATCGCTGCTGAGGAAATGCTACCTTGTCACTTCATACAGCAACCCCCGCCACCCCCACCCCCGGAGATGGTATTCCTATGTCCACTGCAGACAGAGAACACACAGGGGGACTAGATTTCCTCTCGATCCAACATGGCTCAGAATTGAGTGAGGATTACTTAGCTCCAGGAGAGATTCCGACCCGCGTGCTACCATGGTCCCCCCCGTCTGTTGGCTTCCCTGCATCAGTCATTAGATTTAGACCACGCACTCTTTAAGATAAAAGGCTGCATCTTTATGTCAGCGAAGCACTGCGTAAGCTCACGGTGCTAGAAAGATCGCTTTCATTAAACTAGGGTGCCCCATGGAATTGCGTGGAGAGGAGGATGGAGGTTTTGATCTTCAGATAAGCCTGAGAGACTCCAGAAGATTAACGTGGTTTGGCCAAATTCAGTTCAGCACAGCTGCACAGCAAGCCAGTTCTGTTCCAGCTTTGCACAAGCTGGATATGGATTTAAACACGTCCTTCGCAGGGCAGTAACATGGTCACTGGTGAGGGCACAGTGGACTCACACACTGCACCATCCCCACACGCACCGCGCAAGTCGGTATTAATAACTAAGTGGTCCCTGACTAGCCAGGCTAGGAGGGAAGTCCCCTGATTTCCCTCCACATCAGAGATCAATCAGAACAGCTCTGAGACCAATAGGGTGTTCCTGTGCTGGGTGGCTTTACTGCTGGTGATGGGGTTTGTTGGTAGCATTCTAAGGGCTTGTCTAGACTACCCCTTACTTGGGTAGAATGTACGTCGCTCAGGGGCAAGAGTACGCCACACTCCGGAGCGACGGCGCTCAGTGTAGACAGAGCTATGCCGACAGAAGAGCGCTCTCCCATCTGCTTAGAGCGTCTTCACCAGACGCACTCCAGCAGCGCAGCTGTATGATGCAGCACTTCTAGTGTGGACTAGCCCGAAGGTTATGTCTAGACAGAAGCTGGCAGGTGTAATTCTCAGTGCAGGTAGACATACATGTGTAAGCCATGCACCGCAAAACAGCAGCGTGGGTGGCAGCTCAGGTTAGCCACTGGCGTATGTGGCCAGGGGGTCAGGCAGGATTTGTACCCTGATCTGGCTGCAATGTCTTTCCGCTGTCAAGAAAAACCACCATCATCCCCCTCTACTTTGGGGGTGGGAATTAAACCTAAGAGAATTAGGCTCCAGTCCGGCATCGGAACCCATGTAGACAGCCCTCCGTGTCATTGGTGCACAGATGCAGGGACTCACCCACACAGCTCCAATTAGCTGATCCCAAAGATACAGCCCATTGAGCCATTCCCCACTGCACGGGACCCAGGATGTCCCATACCAGACACCAGCTCCACACCCATAATTCCCCATTGGCCCATCCCACTCCTGGTTAGCCCTACCCCCTACCCCGTACAGTGCTTCCCTCTGACCAGAGAGGAAGGGGGTCTACCTGTCCTCGTGTCGGCCCGTCCGTACATCTTGCACCGCCGCAAAGCCACAGGCCACCCGGGCATACTCGTTCAGGCTCTCTACAATGGACTTTCCCACCTGGAGGTAGTAGGGGTCTCGAGTAGCCTTGGAGAGAAAACAACTGCAATTCAGCAGGCCACCAACACACTCTCTTCCCAGGATAGTGAAGTCCGAGGGAAACGGTGGCTCATTCACAGATGGACGTGACAAGTCACTCAGGGGAAGGAAATGAAGAGATCCAAATCTCCACTCCCCATGATGAACACTCAGCCCACTAAGTGATCTGACCAACTCTCACGCCCCAGCCGCTTTACAACAATGACTTCGAAAGTCAGTCTGGAATAAGAGCAAGAGAGAGAGCTCAGTGGTTTGAGCATTGGCCTGCTACACCCAGGGTTGTGAGCTCAATCCTTGAGGGGGCCATTTAAGGATTTGGGGATTTAGTTGGGGATTGGCCCTGCTTTGAGCACAGGGTTGGACTAGATGACCTTCTGAGGTCCCTTCCAACCCTAATAATCTATGATTCTATGAAGTCACTGATCAGCCAGGAGCTGCCACCACATGCTCTTCTCTCCACCAGCTACATCTCTCTGGGAGCGATGGCACCCTCCGTCCTGCTGCTTCTTTGGAGGAGTTAAACACATCCACTTTCAGCCAAGCCACGGCAGGGGACTAACCTTGTACAGGAAGTAGGTACTCTCGGCAAACTCCGGCCGCAGAGGATGCTGGGCCCAGTACACGGCAAAGTCGGACGTGAACGCCTTTAATGAAGGGTGAGAACACACTAAGATACAAGCTGCCATTTTCACAACAGAGACACTGAGGGCTTGTCGACAGGGAGACTTACATCCTGGCTCGCCACGCGCTAAGTCTACAGCACACTAGCTTACCAGGCACTAAATGGCAACGTGGACCTTACTCCCACACACTAGGAGTTCCCTAATACTCCCATTTGAAACGGCACGAGACCCTTTAGTGTGCTGGAGCAGGGTTCACACAGACAAGGCAAGTTCAGATGTTGCCGACTAGGGGCCCTGATGCAAAGCCACTGGAGTCAGCACAAGTTTTCTATGGACTTCCACGAGCTTTGGATCTGGCCTTGGAGAGCTAGTGAGGTGCAGAGATGGGAGAAGAGCATGAAACGACATAGGGCATTTTGCTTTGGCAGCTAAAGGCATTTCAACCTGGAGAGCTGGGAGGAGAGTGCTAGGGTCCAGCTCAGAAGGAGCAGCGGTTGCAGCATAGCTATGAAGACCATATAAAGGATTCAAGGTGCAAACCCTTGAGTCTCTGTACCCATATTGAAAAGCTCACAGACTTCAATGGGAGTCTATCTATTGACTTCACTAGGCATTGGATCCAGCCCCTAACCCTGGTCACGGAAGCTAGAAAGAGAACGCAGGTGAAGGTTCTTAAGAGTCTGCAGCGTGGGGCATCAATCCCTGGAATACGTCTGCCCCCAGCGGGGAACTTCCCGACGGTTCATAATCCTACCCCTGGCACTCTCTGCCGCGGTGACGGGGTCACTCAGCAGCTGGAAGGATGCTGGGCCTGGTACACAGGGTGAGAACACGGGAGGCTGAAGCGAGGGAGGGATTTTCCCCCCCTTCACAGCAGCTCCCCGCACCCAGAGACCGACGGGATCACAGCGCAGTGACAAGGGGAAGCAGCTTGTTCACTCACCTCCGGGAGGAATTTGTGCTGCTTGGTGACCTGGTACAGCATCTCGTGCGTCTCAATGGCGGGCTTCAAATCCCCCCTCAGCACCTGGGGACAGACAAAACAACCCCTTGTTTCCCTGGGGCACAGCAGGGGGATAAGAACGGCCTTGGGGCAATCGCAAGGCACCAGAAACGCTCCTGGCACATAACAGTGAGAGGAGGAGAAGAAAGAGCCTGGCTAGGAGGTGATTTGTATACAGCACCGGCATACGGGTGTTAGCGAATTTAGTGCTAGTCAAAGATGCCGGCTAGCTGGCTGGTATGGTGTGCACAGGGCAGACACAGCAAGGCAAAGGCTGTGCAAGCTGCCCTCCCATTAACCCACCAATATGATTCACCCCTTCGGGGACAGACCAGGGCTAAGGGGTGAGAAAGGATTCCAGTCTAGACCCATTCGCTCTTTGGCCTCACTTCTGCCACCCAGAGGCCAACAAAAGGAGGAAGATAATTAGTGCCAGGTACATGGATGCAGAGACAGTCTCAGAAGCTGGATTGAGCCCCCACCAGCTCATTTCACATAAAGGTTGTAACTCTCCCACATCAGCCATAATATACCTGCTGCTGCCTCCCAGCCCAAACCATGGGACACGAAGGAGGGAAGGAGGGTGGGTATTTTAGCTTCAACTTGCCCACAATCTATGTCCTGCCGGACACATTTCCCTGATTCACCTTGGGTCACTGCCCCGAGCCAGGCTGACTGGATCAGCCAGGGACAGAGCGTTTGACAGACAGACATTTCACCAAGTGAGCTGGCTTGCAGCATAGGTCTGAAAGAGCTCCAAGCCTGGCCCCAGGACCAGCTTTTGCAGGAACACAAGGGTTAGGAGGGAAGGAAAAGTGGTTAGGGCACAAGCCTGCCATTTGGGAGACCTGGATTCAAGTCCCAGCTACATGCCACTGACTTCTTGGGTAACCCTGGGCAAGTCACCTATCCTCGCTGTGCCTCAGTTCTCCATCTGTACAATGGGGATCCTAGCACTGCTCTGCCCTCTGAGGCATGGGAGGCTGGAAGGCACTCACATGCTATGGTAACAAGGCCAGATATGTACCTGAGCACAGAACGCTGGCTCGGGACGCATCAGTTAACGGCCGTACAAGTGCTGAGGAGCAGAACCGTCAGTTAATTTCAGGCAGGCCGATTGGGTGAAGGCACCGACCCTGATGAAGGACCCTGCCTAGCGCTCTCTTTTTATATTAACCGACCTATCACAGCCCTGCCCCTTTGCTGTGCCAGGCTGCATCTGAGCACAGCCCCATTAAAACCAACAGCGAGTATTTACTTGGCAGCACCACACAGCACCGCCGAGTCCATTCTGCCCCAGGCTGCAGCTGTACCTGGAGGCCGGGGAAGAAGGCCAAGAGGGAGTCCATCCAGCTCCGGATGCTGATCGTGGGGTTGTGCATATGGACGTTGAGCAGAAGGGGAGGCTGGCTGATGTATTTCATTATGGCCACATAATGCTAGAGAGAGATGGACACAAACTCGGTTATCCAAGCAGCAGGGCAGAGCGCTCTGTAACCCAGTAAGACAGCAGGGGGCAGCAGAGTAGGGAGGGCTTAGAAAGGTCTTACAATTCAATAGGGAGGCTCCTCCGTGGAGGACTTGGGAATCTAGGACCATCTCTGATATACATGCCTCATGTCACGGGACACCGTGGGCATGTCGTCCATGCTCTCACAATTCAAACGGCGAAGCAGGGCTGGCTCCCGCTCAGTATGAAGAAACATTCACCTGTGGCCAACAGCCAAGCATGGATCATTTCTGCCACCAAGTCCTTATGAGCCAGTGGAAGAGCACTTGCTGGCAGCACCTATGCTAACTGTGGAGAGGCTCCGACTGCCGCATGAGCCTCCCCACCACCTCTCTCAGAACGGACACTGAGCTCTGCATCCTGTCAATGAAACGGGCTCCAAAAATGGGGGGAGGGATAGCTCAGTGGTTTGAGCATTGGTCTGCTAAAACCAGGGTTGTGAGTTCAGTCCTTGAGAGGGCCATTTGGGGATTGGTCCTGCTTTAAGCAGGGAGTTGGACTAGATGATCTCCTGAGGTTCCTTCCAACCCTAATAATCTATGATTCTATGAATGGCACTTGCTGGAAAAAGTGGCAGCAGAGCGATACGCCTCCCCCCCCAGCACTGGCCGCAAGTTCCTACCCAAGCGAGGAGGTGCCAGGGTGGCCTACCACCTGCAGCATCCCTGGCATGCTGCCACTGATTGCAAAGCAGAAACTATCAGCAGCCGCTCTTGTGAATGGAAACGAATGCAGACAGGCTGCATGGCAGAGGGTCTTTCATTGGTGGGTCAAGTTGGTCTCGCACCTTCAAAATGGATTCTCAGATGGAAGAGGGGGCGAGGGAGCAATGGGCAATCGACCCCATTTCTCCAGAGCGTTACCCTGTGTACTTACAGCGTTGAACCTCTCCAGGTAGGTGTCATCCCCCAGGAGTATATACGCCTTCATCAGGTACTCGTAGTACGAGTCTATCCCAGCTCCGACCCCGCTGTCTAGGGGAGAGTGACAGGCAGGGAAGCATGAGAGCCTTACCCAGAACCCCCCTGCACAGCATCCCAGAAGAGAAGAACGTTGCAGCCTCCTGTGTGTCTCCCTGGCAGCGCTGGCCAAACCGTCAGCGAGGCAGATCTCTGGCTATGTCCTGGCAGTGGGGAGAGGATTCTTCCCCTTCCCAGGGCGGGGCACGGCGAGTGGCACCCGCCTTCAGCACTCTGCCAAACACAGCTCTGCCCAGAGCCAGCAGGGGGCACTGGCTCTGGGGCTGCCAGGAGGTTATTCTGGTTTCCCACCACCCAAAAAACGTGGTAGAACGTCGGTTCTGAAGCACTCCGGCACAACTCAAGTCCTGCCACTGCGCCAAAGCACACAGCGTTACCAGCCTGCACATCTCGACAGCCAGGCGACACCGGTGTCCCTCCGGGCCTGGGATTCACTTACCCCTCCGCACCCAGTCCCCATTGTGAATGTTGATGACCGTCCCCACCAGGTCGTTCCCTTTCTGGCGCTTCTCCCAGAGAACATCCAGCGCTCTCCGAGCGGTGTCCTGAGAGCGGAGTGAATGTACACAACACAATGTCTCCATATCACCCTCCCCTCTACCCAGGAACAGGCAGGAGTTGTTCCTACGCCATTCCTTACGCTTATTAAAAAGACCCACTCTACACAGCGAGGGGACAGCAATAGGGCTCAGGAGCTTTGGGCTCTGGCACTAACTGTAGGGCTTGATTCCTCAGAGAAGTTGCCGTGCCTCAGTTTCCCCACCTGTAAAATGGGTGTGATAATACTTCCCAAGCCCATGGGGATAAATCCAGCCTGTATTCCATGCATTCAGGTTCCACTCAAAAGCAGAGACATAAAATAGAATCATCTCCCCCTTCATGCCCAGACTGTTCCCCTCCCCCGTATGTTCCTACTGCTTAGCCAAAGCAAGGGCCAGTTGCTGAATTGTGCAGGGTGCACTGGGGCGGCATGCAGAGCACTCGCCGACAGGGGGGGAGCGCAGCACAGACCAATTCTGCGCTGGGCTGCCTGCCTGGACAGATGCTTTACATCTCCCAGCTGCCCGCAGGACCAACCAGCACCAGGCAAGGGACTCCATTTCCAGCCATCCCTCAGATTCCAGCAGCGTGAGGGGAGGGTGAGCAGCTGTCCCAATATTATCGGGACCATCCCAATACCAGGGGCTTTGTCTTATATAGGCTGCCTATTACCCCCCGCCACCCATTGTCCTCCCTCAGGTCCCAATTTTTCACACGTGCTATCTGGTCACTGAGGTAGGGGTGTTGTGGGACTGCTCACCCACCACCCCCATTTAGCCTGTAGAGGAGGGCAGGCTGGGATCCTGCCGACATGCAGATGGACGGGCAGCACGAGGGCTCCGTTAGGCTGAATGCAGATGGCACGGGGCCTGTGGGTTCCAGTGGCCATGTGAAATAGGACCTGGCGGAGAGTGAGGGACTCAAGCACAGGGCTGGATAAGCAGCAGGGGGAGGGTTTGACAGAGCGTGTCTGGTTCCTGGCACTGAGGGGCTTTGCCCAATCTCTGGGCAAGTTCAAGTGAAGCAGTGCAGACCACGGCAAGGCACTGTGAAATGAAGGGCCCTCCACATTCTGGATTAGCTAACCCCAGGGACTCCACCAAGTATGCCCAGAGGGTATCCTGAGGCAGGAACCTGTCACGGCTGTTTGCTTTTCCCTCAAGCTTCTCAACCACTTACTTCAAAAACAGTCTCTTGCGTCAGGCGACTGAGGGCAGCAAACTCCAAAATCATGGTGCCAGCGCAGGCCGTGCAGGTGTCAAGCTCGGTGCCTGTCCGGGAGTTCGGACTCAGGACCCCATACCTCAGGTTCACCTGGATAGAGAGATGCTCTCTCAGTTTCACTGGATGTTTTTCCTCATACTTGTCACATGCAGCAATGAGGTTATTCTACTTTTGTGCAGCGCTCTGTCCTGCAGTGCTTTACAAAGCAACTGCCAAAATGCAGCCACCTCTGGGGTGGAGGGTAGCAAACAGCTGGCATGCAGCACATTGCACCACAGCAAGGAAAGGGGTATTCTGGCCAAGAAATTGGGCCACACATGCCCTATTGTCAAGAAGATCAGGAAACCTTTATCAGCCACACAGGCCAGGAAGGCTTATAAACAGCCACCTGGAAGTGCCCCTCTCCCCATCATAAGCCGCATGGAATATTTCTACCTCCTGCAGCAGGATGCAGGGGTCCCTCTGGCTGCAAGCAACTTGGTTGCCTCAGACCAGAAGCAACAGGCCAGGGCAATGCAGAGCCATCTTGACAGCGAGCTTTGAACCCCTTTCAGTCACTCAGATGCACTGGGACTGTGGGGCTGTCAAGAAGGGTCAGCCCCGCTCTCACTCCCAGTGCCCTGCTGGGCATCTGAGTCAGAGAAATGGTTTGTCAAGGCAGAAAGCACTCAGCGGGGGCTCTGGGGAAGCACACAGCCCGCTGGGACCCACGTGTGGCTCCAGACCCCGCAGACTGTATTGGTGTGTTGTTGTGGCTGTCCATGCCAGTTCACAGAAAGCCTCCCCTCGTCCCGGCTCAGATCGGCCACTCCCTTACCCTGGGGTACGGCAGCCCGCTGGTGGTGTTGAAAGCGGGCAAGAGACGGTACCCTAAATCCCGGGCCAGGTGCAGGAGCTCGCCCTTGTACCACTGCAGCCGCACGCTTTGTGCCTTCAACATATCGGCCATGATGTGACCCCCCAGCAGGCCCCTGCAGGACAGAGAGCAGGAGAGGGGCAGTGCAGAGCAGGGTCAGGCTGCACAGAGGGACCCTGCAAGTTGAGATCCCAGACGGCCTATTTCAGGAGCTCGGCGCCCACTTTCCTCTGCTGGGATGATGAGATGCTAGGCCAGCTGGGCCCCTCTGCCCACTCCCCCCCCAGGCCCACTGGTGAGCCAGGGGCCCCAAGCCTGTGGTGATAACCCCGCTCTCCATCCCCACTGAACCCAGTGTTCATACACAGCAAGGAGCCTTCCCCCTCTCCCTTGGAGCTGCTTCTGTACCCTCAGATGCCACCCAGAGCCACTGCACCGAACAGCCACACCGCAGAGCATGTGACAGAGCCCATGAGGGCAGTATGTGCCTAGGCACTGAGCTGAAGGGGACAGATGGGGAGGCACAGCTTTGGGAACTGGCACTGGCTCTGTGCTCTAAAGGACAGTGCAGAAGGGGCCCTGCCCACCAGCGCCCGGGGCACCTGCCCCTGCCTGGGCCTCACCCCAGCACACGAATGTTGGTTTCAAAGACAGAGACCACCACATCGTTGTCCAGCCGCACGTCCAGGACCACCTTCCGCACAGCGTCCTCAAACTCATCCAGCTTGTTAAGGACCTGGGCAGCCAGAGCCACGGGAAAGAAGAGATTCGATTCAGCAACGTGGGGCCCGCCCCACTGCCCTTCACCTCCCCTTTCAAACACCTCTGCTTCTCCAGGCTTTCAGGGCCTGCTTACAGCCCCTGTCTGGCTACCCAGCTCTCTCCTCTGCAGACCCTGCGCTCAGGTTCCCTGCCCTCCATGGCCCCTCATTCCTTTCTCCCACAAGGGTGCCTGGGACATCTGCCCTGAGACTGTCCACTACACACCCTCCTCCGCCAAATCCCCCTGCACACCCACCTTCCCCTCATCCCCTGAAAAAACAATCCAACTGTTCCCCCTCAGCTAAGGTAAAACCCTGCTTTGGCTGCATGTTGTCTGTGGTGCAGAGTCTGGTCTTGTGAGGTGTGTACAGCCCCCAGCACACTGCTGGGTACTAAACAAATGAGAGTCACAACAGCAATTTACTGATTGGTCACATTCCAGCTCGGCATCACCTACTCAGACACATTGTTTCAGGGAGAGCTGGATCTTCCCATAACCTGGCAGATCTAGCTATTTTCGGTACTTCCGTACACCGCCCTCCTCCCCGTATCCACCTCCCAGACCCCTGAGAGGCAAGCAGTGCTGTTTGGGGAAATGAGGCACAGAAAGGCTTGTCCAAGCTCACACAGGCAGTCTGTGGAGGAGCAGAGAATTGAACCCATGTCTGCCAAGTCCCAAGCTTGCACCCTAACCACTAGGCCATCCTCCCCCTCAGATGTGCTTTCCAGCTCACTATCTCAATGTGAGCACCTCAGGTCAGCACTGCCAACAGTAGCAGGAGCAGGGCCTATGCAAGCATACGAGTGGCGCCCGGGCTGCCAACTCATGATTTCATTGCGAGTCTCCCAATATTTGCCATGTGTTATTTTGTTTTGTTTTTTAAAAAAAGCCTCAGATCCTGGATCCAAGTGATCACATCAGAATCTCAGCTTCATTTAGAGAAGAGTTTTCAGCCCTCATGGAGAACAGCTTCAAACCATGGCCTGAGTGCACACTACAGGTTTAAAACCCAGAAGGCAAAGAATAAGAACTCACATTTTATGCTAGAGTGCTTTTAAAAATCTCAGGATTTCACAGGACCTGACTCAGGATTTTCTAATGCTCGAGGTGGGCAATACCAGTGTGTGCAGGGATAGGAGGGGCAGCACAGCCAGACGGACATTGTGGGCTCTGGAAAAGCATGGCCAAGAAGGGAGTATGACTGCAAGCTCTTTGGGGCAGACACTGTATTTCTGGTCTCTGTTTGTATAGCACCTTGATCCATGTCTGAGGCGGCGAGGACCTACTGCAATACAAGCCACACACACAGACACAAATAAGAATAGATTAAGGCAGCTAAATAAACCCAGGATCATAGAATAGACAACAGGATAAGGAAATAAACAGGACATAATGAAGGGGAAAACAAGCTGAAGACAGAAAGAAGCAGAGAAAGGAAAGCATGCCCTGAATTGATCGCTACTGAATCAATCACCATTGAACCTAGGCCCCAGAAGGGGTTCTGGGAGAGAAAATTAACTGAACACGGGAACATGTTTTGAATGAACGGGCATTAATTTTTCTGTTCATCACTAGGGGAAAGAATGAAAAGAGTAAGATGCATTAACAGAGAAGGAAAAGAAGAGGATACGAGAAACTAACAAATTACAGAGACGCGCGCGGGAGGAGGGGAAAAATCAGGGAATCTAGGCTGTAGCACCTAGAAGTCTCAGCTGAGATCAGGGCCCCATCATGCAAGGCACCAGACATATTAAGAGACAGTCCTTGTCCCAAAGAGCATAACATGTCCAGGAAGGTCATTTTTCATTTTGATTAGATTTTCTTTCATAAGCAAGAAGCACTCATGCTAAAATGAGAGGTTTCCTGGCTTTAACTGCATTGCTTTCAAACGCAGACAGACTATCTGCTCTTATCTCCATGCAATACATAAAGCACAAACACTAAAGCCTGCACACAAAACAACACAACACTACTGTTTATCCCCCTTGGGCAATGGTGGAAGCTAGGGTCAAGGGACTTGTCCAAGGTTAGACAGTCAGTAACAAAACTGGGACGAGAACCCAGGCGTTCTGGACAGACCTGCATGAAGGTTTGCTGATCCTGTGGTTCTGGGTTTCATTACAATCCTGAGGTTTGGGGCAGGTTTGGCCCCAGAGTTCCATAGCCTTTTGGCAAGCATAAACCAAGATCTGGTCTGAGAAGAAACCCAAGCAAAGCCTGGGAGTGGGTGCAGCTGAGTGCCACCTGCAATGGCTGGATTCGTTTAGCACTCGGATGAGCTAGGCCTGGGGTGGAGGGAGGACATGTGGGCTGAGAGTAGAGAGAAAAATCAAAAGTTTGCATGAACTGCCATGGGCCAAATCTGTCTTGTGCACTAACACTTGACAATGCTCCAGCCACTAGACAATACTTCCTCCCGCGTCCTATTGAAACCAAGTCCCCCCTACTCTAACCGCCACTGAAGATGCCCCAAGTTACTCCTGATCCTAGGCATACTTTAATTGTACTTGTCCATCAAGAATGTGAGAGAAGCCCTACAACTTTAAGGTCAATTCTTAGCTCACTTGAAAAGAGGCAAAAACAGCAGAGGGGAACGTACAGTCCAACACAAGAATGAAATGGAAACCCCTCTGTGCCGGAACTCAATCTTGCTGTTGACAGATACCAATGCCTGTAAATGCAGACACCACTAAAATCCAGCTCAACAGATCTAAACCTGCCAACCCCTGGATAAACTGGTCTGAGAAGCAGATTGCTGACTTACCACAAGCGTATCCAAAGTGTCAATTAGAGTGAGGGAAAACCTACAGGTTTAAATGAAAAGAACATTTTAAATTCAGATGAAAATTAGGTCTTTGAAAGTGAATTAGACCAAATGGTTAGCTGAAAACGCACGCCAAGGGGCAGATTTTCTGAGCTTGGCACTTGCATGAATAATGGCACAAATTGTACAAGTGGGTTTTTTTTGCAGTTGCTGCAACAGTGCACACAAATGGACAAACAACTATCTACGCAATTAGATGTATAAATATTCATCTACAGAGAGTCCTGAAAATCTGACCCATGATATTCTAGCTAGAGTAGGTCAACATTTTTACTCAACTTTTATTTTTTCCCTTTGGATTGAAATGGTGTGTGTGTGGGGGGGGGGTGTTTCTCCACTCGAAACACAAATTTCTGCATTAAGTATCTATTTTCAACAACTTTTTTCAGGTTTTCACTGAAAAACCAAAAGTTTCAGCCAAACCTGAAATATTTCTGATTGCTGAAGATTTGTATTTTTGCTTTTTTGTTTCTGGTTTTGTTTTGATGAAAAACATTGTGCAGAAAAAAAATTCTCAGAATTTTTTTCAAAAACAAAAACTGTTTCCGGACCAGCTTTCATTCGATCTCTCCTTAATCATGAGGGGGAAAAATGTACTTTAATTGCTGAGACTCGCAATACAAATAGCACCTCCACTTCCCCCTCTTAAGGATCCTTCCAGCAGAAGATCTGAAAGTAATTCTCAAATATTAATGAATTCAGCTTCAAAGCTCCCATGAGAAGTAAATATCATCATCATTTTACATGTAGGGAAACTGAGGCAGTGCTGTGAGGTGGTTAGCTCTTGGTGACATATCACAGGGAGCCCAAGTGTCTGAGCTGGGAACAGAAGCCCAGATTCCCAGTTTGCTGTCCTAACCACTGGCCTATTTTCTAACACATATAATCACAAAAGCCACAAAACCCCCACACAGTAGCAAAGGAATCAGAGGACACTTATGGCCAACAGGTGCTCCGCAGGCTGTAATGCGAAAGGAGGAAGAGGAGGAACCCATCTTGAACACTCACTTGCCAAGCGCATCATCAACATCCCCACGACTCGGCTCCATCCCGCGCACTCGGCCCCGACAACTCAAAGGCATTAGCTCATCTGCAGGATATGCGTGTTTCTGTACAAGGGAGGGGAAATCCCACAAATTCTCAGTTGATGGTAGATCTAGGACTTGGAAACAGTCTCTGAAGACTGTAAAGTGGGCTGCTTTTCAAGTAAACTAGGCCCCTTGCCATTCCCATTGCAGAAGAAATGCCTCTTGTATTAGGCTGCTTGTTCCTTGCTCTACAGATATGCACATGCCTTATTAACCTCTAGCCAGGCCATGGGAAGCAATGCAAACAGCTGCTTAGATCTGTGCTGCGTTCATCCAGCTCTTACACTAGGAGGGCTAATACTTTGCCAATCTAAAGCACCTAGCCAAGGCTGTCAAGGGCTTTGCAAACATCCAGTGAAATCCCGGAGGTCCTACTCAGACAAAACTTTCAGCATCAGTCGGATTTTGCCTATGTTAGGAGCGAATGAAAACCAGGGGTGAGGATTTCAGTATTTGGCTCTTTAGTTACGATTAGCCCCATTTTACAGAATGCGGAGTGACACACAGCTTATTAGTGGCAGAGCTAGGAATAGCATGCAGATCACTAATTCATGCTGACTGCTACACCATGCAATCATACCCATCTCCAAGCAATTCTCACGGTCAGGACAGCTATTTAGGTGAGGGGACATTTGGAATTCTGGACAAAATTAGCCTGCTCTTGCCAGCCACAGAAGCTCACATAGCGAGCAAGAGTTACGCTTTGTTCTGATGGACAGCGGCCCACTATCTGCTATCCCTACTCTTTGCACAAGGGATAAGATGAGGAAGGTTTCCCTGCTCCATTTGCACGTCTCCTGGAGTCCAGTGGATTCCAGCCAGCACCTGAATGTTGTCCAATGCCTGTGCCATGCAGGAATTTCTTTGGTGGAGCTTCTACACCTAAAACATAGGTTGACCTCATTATGCCGCTCAGGGGTGTGAAAAGTCACTCCCTGAGAGAGGCAAGTAAGCCAACCTAAGCCACAGCATAGACACTGCTAGGTTGGTCGATGGAAGAAGTCTGCTATCAGCCTAGCTTCTGCCTCTTGGGGGCCTGGATTTACCAGTGAGTGAGACCCCCTTCCACTGCTGTAAAAAGTCTCTATACTTCTACACGGCAGCCATGCAGATGCTGCGCTTGTAAGGTAGGCACACCCTTAGCGTTCATTTACAGAAGGGATAGGGGGAGGGGGAGAATTTCTCGTAATGAAGGCAGCTCTTTTTTTTTTTTTTTTGCCAAGTGTGACCCTCTGAAGGTTAGATTGGAAACAGAAAAGACCAGACAGTGCATGGCCATAGTACAGGGACACCCAGGCGGGGGCAAGTCGGGCAATTTGCCCATGGCCCCGGGCCCCACAGTGCCCCCCACAAGAATACAGTATTCTATAGTATTGCAACTTTTTTTTATGAAGGGGCCTCTGAAATTGCTTTGCCCCAGGCCCCCTCAATCCTCTGGGCAGCCCTGCCATGGTATGGTGCTTGGCGGATACAAGCAGCTTTCCAGCCTCCTGTATACCCTATACAAGAGTCCAGGGAATGGGACACTGGGTCTGGTCCTTCCTGCCATGCACACACCACTCCAAAGGAGGAGGGAAGGGTCTTTGCCCTCAAAACTCCTCCATACCATCCTAATGGAGACACAGCCCCTCCCAGCTCTACCCCAGGGTTGGAGCAACTCAGCATCAGTCCCCAGCTTGGCCATGGCCTAGCCCCAAGTGGAGAGTAAATTCAAGGGCGTTGAGGTGTGAGTGGTTGCTGCACCTGGGCTGCTTCCCCCGTGTTTCTGTTTTAAAGAGGGTATTTTTGGTCAGATTGCGAGACTCTTGTATTTTTTTCTGCAGTTGCAGAGCACCCCAAGCTACCTGACATGCTGCAGCAGGGAAGGCAGCTGGGTAAGCAGGGTTAGAAGAACAGACAAGACTCAGGGTTTTGACCAGAGACATGTGAGCAAGAACCAACATAAAAATACAAGTTACCATGTAGCTGCCGTACGCGTGGTCAAACATCTCCACAACCTGGTCCCTGGAAAGGAAACAGCAGAGAGACAATGGGAAGCTCAGCCAGCCCAGAGCTGCAGCCACTGCCACTGGGCAGCCCCATCAATCGAGAACTCTGTGACTTCCGTTTCAAAGCAGGTGAAACAACAACGATCCAGCAGCGATCGATGACCTGTATCTATTCTAGAGCATTTTATTAAGTCAGTGTTAAATTACTGGTCCTGTTCCTTTTCAACTATCATCATTAGGTTAAATTGTGTACCTAGCAGAGAAGGTGCCAGCTCTCCATAGGGGAGTCTAGACAGGGCAGACAATGCACAAGATGTTCCAGTGTGAGATCTTTTGGTTCACATGGACATATCCACATTTTTAGCAACGGCACCCTACAAAGCTCATCTCTTAGGGTACGTCCAGACTACCTGCCAAATCGGCAGGTAGCGATCGATTTATCGGGGATCGATATATCGCGTCTCATCTCGACACGACTCCGGAACTCCACCAGGGCGAGTGGCGGTAGTGGAGTAGACAGGGGGAGCCGTGGCCGTCGATCCCATGCTGTGAGGACGGGAGGTAAGTCGGAATAAGATACATCGACTTCAGCTACGCTATTCCCATAGCTGAAGTTGCGTGTCTTACATTGATCCCCTCCCCCTCCCCCAGTGTAGACCAGGCCTCACTCCTAGACAATGAGAAAATGGGCGCAGGGGTGGATTTCTGGGGCGGGGGAGGGGAGAGTTTTTAAGTTGTCTGTCTTCCTGGTGCTGGGTTATATTAAATTGCTCTGCTGCAGTCAGGCTCATTAGGGATATATTTTCAAGTTAGATCAGGTTTTCCTGGCGTACACAGCACTGGTGCAAATCTATTGCGACTGTACGCTCTTCGGGTCGGGGGCTGTCTTTCATTATGGCCATAATTATGGACAGCGCCTTGCACAACAGAAGCCTAATCCTTGACCGGCATCTCCCTGTGCTACCAAGATGAAATAATACTTCTCAAACAGGACGCTTGTATCATAAACACCAGCACCTCCCTCCTGTCCCCTGCGTCCTGAGACAGTTTTCACCGGTGGGTGGTGGAAACCAAACTTTCCCAAACGCAATTTGTTTCACTGTATGTTTTGCCGTGGGGACGCGGGTGGGACCCAGCCTGAACCGTGTTGGGTGCGGGCAGAGGAGGAGACACCATCTGTTCTGCACATCTCCCGGCACCGGGGAGCCCTCCTGGGTGGGCGGTTTTCAGCGGCCCCCAAAGCCCCGCAGTTACCGCAGCAGGAAACCCGGCGCTGGGGCTAAGCGAACCCAAGCGGACCAGCCCCCGGGGGGCAGGGACGGGCTGGGGCTGCTCCAAGCTCCTCGGGAGGGGGGCGGACAGACACGGGCGCTGCGCTCACCTGAGCCGGCTCTTCTCCGCCGCCCCCGCCCCCGCGGCGAGGGGCGCCCACAGCAGGGCCACCAGCACGCCCAGGGGGGGCCCCCGAGCCAGGCCCCCGCCCACTCCGCCTCCGCCCCGCGCAGCAGCAATGACCTGCCCCCAGCGGCGGCTGCGCGCTCCCGCGCCCGGCCATGCCTGCTGCGCTCGCGCTGCGCTGCGCCCGGCCCGCGGGCTAGTGACCCCGTAACGCGCCCCGCCCGCCCGCGACCGCGCCGCTGCCGGGGCCGCTCGGCCATGCCCGGCTCAGACCCCGCGCCCCAGCAAGGCATCTGGACCCTCCTGCGCGAGGAATGCTGGGAACTGTAGTTCCGAGGCGTCGCCCCCGCGGTCCTGCCAGCCCGAGCGGAGCTATTGGACCTGCACCAGCAGCCCCGGCCGCGCCCGCAGGGACCCGGAGGCTCCCAGGGCACTGCAGCCGCAAACCCGGTTGCATGTATGCATGTTACTAGACGGCTGAGCAGAGTACTGCACGCGCTGCGTGCACATTACATGCCACTAGGCTGGCTTATGAGATGGCAATGTCACTAGACATTGCATGTAGATATTACATGCTATCTGTAGACTGGCTGTTAATGTAGATGCATGTTACTGAGACGGCTGCATGCAGAGTACATGCTACTAGACTGGCTGCATTCAGATTACATGCTACTAGACTGGCTGTGGTATGCAGATTATAGGGGTGGCACATAGGCTCACGAGCTGCATGCGGACCCCTCACCTACTAGACTGGAGGCAGGCTAGGGATTTCTGCCCTGCAGGGATGGGGGCCAAAGCTTCAGCCCCTTGGGAAGGCACCTGCCAGGACTCAGGGCTTGCAGGATGTTCGTGGGCTAAAAGCCAGGCCACCCAAGAGGATCAAGGGTTGGCAAGAAATTTGGGGCCCCTTCCATAAAAAAAATTGAATCATATAGAATAGTATTCTCATGGGGCCTGGGGCAAATTGCCCACTTGCCCTCCCCCCCAGGCAGCCCTGGCTAAAGCCCACCCAAACCCCTCCCACAGGGCTGAAACCCCCCCCCCCCGCCCAGACCCAGCCAGCACGCTCGCGGAGCTGAAGCCCAAGTCCAACCACTCGCACCTTTCGTAACTTCTGAAGATTGTCATATGCAGATGGGTGGATCAGTAATTTTGACCACCCCTGGCATGTTATTACAAGCCAGCACCTACATTTCCTGCGTCGCCTCTGTACACTTTGATTGCATCACTTCAAGGTCTAGGAAGAGAGTCTCTAAACAACAATGCTCGTCCTCCGTCGGAAACTGCTCCTGCTCTTTGCAATGCAAGATTCAGCCACAGGAGATCAGGCAAAAGGCTTTTTGGAGGGATGGGGGTCCCAAAAAGAGAACGACATCTCCTAAAATCCCACAGTCCCACATGCTAGCGCCAAGTGAGTTACCCTGCCCTCCTCTGACTTGTCAGTTTTGCCATCTGTAAAATGGGGATAGGGATCGTGAACTCCTTTGTAAAGTGCTGTGTGATCAATAGATGAACAGTATAACAGCTAGTTATTAGTTTCCCTCTTCAAAAAGAAAAAGATGTCATCAGAAAGTTGCAGTAGCTCCAAGGGGGATTCAAAGTCTGATCACATTAATTAGCTCTGTAATTAAAATAATTTTAAACTTCTGTTATAACACAGAAGGGGCTGAGAAAAGCGTTCTCCCCGCCATACAAAAATCTCCCATGAGTCCTTCCCCCTATGATGCACTACAACTCCCACAATTCTGCGCAAGCCCTGTGATTTTTATCTAGCTTGCAAGTGACCTATATTGAAACATACACCGCACCGCGAAGTATTGAGTTTCCAGAGGGGCAGCTATCATACTTCGGGATCAGGATCACTTTACAAACTCCCTTCCTTTCCGGTTGTGTTGCACTGCAAAGGAGAAAGAAAGAAGCCAAGATGATGCAAGTAAGTACATTTCAGATTTGCTGGCTGATGGGTTAGAAATCTGCCGGGACTGTAAACTACAGGTTGGAGTCAGATGATACATACAAACCGTGCTTTCCTTCAAATACAAATGATACATTGGTGGTAGGGTGACCAGATAGTCAGTGTAAAAAATCAGGACGGGTGGGGGGTAATAGGTGCCTATATAAGAAAAAGCCCCCAGAATCGGTACTGTCTCTATGAAATCGGGACATCTGGTCACTCTAATTGGTGGTATTTAATTAACAATCTGATTTGAAGTGATTGCAAGTGGAAAGGTTTATGTTTTGCCCAGAGAAGGCTCTGCTGCACTCTGCCCATTTATTCGAGGGCAGGGAAGCATGATGTTGACACAGTAACTTTATTAGGGACAGCACGAGGCAGTGTAACTGCTTCATTACTGGAAGGAATGTTTCCCCTCCGCCCCCACCCAGTGGTTAAGGTTTCTGACTGGAGAAATGGCACATCTCAGCCAAACTGAACATATTCTCATTATGTGGAGGGCCACTTTAAGGTCAAAATCATCTTCTCAATCCTACCCCTTCCTCTGCAGCAGCTCTAGCACTTGGTTACAAGAAGTAATTACATTAGGACAGTGCTACAGAGACAGGTTGGATGCAAAGGATGGGGTACTTGGTAACTTCTACCCCCCACCAGCCCCGTTTTGTATCAGTGCGGTTTATTATCTCTGCTTGGGTCTATGACTTTATGAGCATGCAGCCTTTAGCACTGGTGCTTGCAACTCCCCACTGCTCTATCCTCTCCACATCACTTTGCTTCTGTCTGCCACTGTGCTTCTGCTGCCCTTTCCGGTAGAGGTGCTCGGCAGATTTAACCAGGGTTGATTGTACCCCCAAAGTAACCCTTGACATAAAGACATGAAGCAGCCACCGTTTGCGAACCAGTGTCCTAGATAAAGGGGGAGGGTCAACTTTTTTTAGTTCAAGATAAGTTGATATTTGGCCATTTTCCCAAAGATCACGTTGATTTTCTCAACGTAATTTTTCCAGTGAAAACTTTTTCCATTAACCATTTGTGGATTTCTCTCTCCTCTTCCTCCCTGCCCCACCACGGCTGTTTTTTTTCATAGGTTGGCTTAGAGCAGGACTGCCCTAGAGAGTTCTGCCAACGCAGCTATGCCAGTCAGGGGTGCAAAGACGTGTGATCCCTAAGCCAGATACCCCCCCAACTATACTGACAGCTGTGCCCTTACTGGCGTAGATGGTTTAGCTCACACAGGGTAGTTTTAGTGTAACAGAATCGTAGAACCGTAAGGCTGGAAGGGACCTCAAGAGATCATCTAGTCCAGCCTGCTGAAACCAAGCAGGACCAGGTCTACCTAGACCATTCCTGACAGCTGTTTGTCTAACCTGTTCTCGAAAATCTCCAATGACCTCCAACCTTCCTCGGAAGTCTGTGCCAGTGCTTAATTATCCTTATAGATAGAAAATTTTACTACACTGGTGCAAAGCCCAGCTTTGCTAGTATATCTGTGTCCAAGACAGTATCCTGGCTGTCCTATACCAGTAAAGCATCGCTGGTGTACCACCAGACAGCATTTTAGCAAATCATCTCCTTTCGGAGTAAGGAAACAGTGACAGAATCACTGAAGTTGGAGATAAAGACCTAAGCTAAGGTCATCTTACCCATTCAGGATTGTTCCCTGCAGTCTATCGCGTGTCTAATCTATTTAGGAATGAATCTTATGATGAGGTTTCTGCTACTTCCCATAGGAAAATGCTGCCTTTCTGAGTCACTCCAGTTTATAAATTTTCTTCTTCTCAATTATTGCCACACGTTGGTGAGCACTGTAATGACAGCCTGACTCCTGCCCCGATCCAGAGTCCGTTGAAGTCAATGTAAAGACTCTCAGTAACACCAGTGGGGTTTGGATCTTGCGCCTAGTGTCTGCGGCGACGTCTAAACTACAAGTGCTACAGCAGTACAGCTGCAGCTATGTCACTATAGAGTCATGGGACTGGAAGGGACCTCGAGAGGTCATCTAGTCCAGTCCCCTGCACTCATGGCAGGACTAAGTATTATCTAGACCATCCCTGACAGGTGTTTGTCCAACCTGCTCTTAAAAACATCCAACGATGGAGATTCTACAACCTCCCTAGGCAATTTATTCCGGTGCTTAACCACCCTGACAGTTAGGAAGTTTTTCCTAATGTCCAACCTAAACCTCCCTTGCTGCAATTTAAGCCCATTGCTTCTTGTCCTATCCTCAGAGGTTAAGAACAACAATTTTTCTCCTGTCCCCTCTCAGTCTTCTCTTTTCCAGATTAAACAAACCCAATTTTTTCAATTTTCCCTCAGAGGTCATGTTTTCTAGACCTTTAATCATTTTTGTTGCTCTCCTCTGGACTTTCTCCAATTTGTCCACATCTTTCCTGAAATGTTGCACCCAGAACTGGACACAATGCTCCAATTGAAGCCTAATCAGTGTGGAGTAGAGTGGAAGAATTACTTCTCATGTCTTGCTTACAGCACTCCTGCTAATACATCCTAGAATGATGTCTGCTTTTTTTGCAACCGTGTTACACTGTTGGCTCATACTTAGCTTGTGATCCATTATGACCCCAGATCCCTTTCCGCAGGACTCCATCCTACGCAGTCATTTCCCATTTTGTGTGTGTGCAACTGATTGTTCCTTCCCAAGTGGAGTCCTTTGCGTTTGTCCATATTGAATTTCATCCTATTTACTTCAGCATAGCATAGATGCTTCCTACAATGAGGAAAAAGGGTTTTTTCCTCATGGATGTAGTTAATCCACCTCCTGACAAGGGGTAGCTACATCAAGGAAAGAATTCTTCTGTTGCTCTAGCTGAATCTACACTGGGGGATAGGTCATTTTTCACAGCCCTGAGTGACAGATCGATCTAAGTGCAGACCAGGCCTGGGCTGAGATACTCCACAGGGTGCAACAGCAAACACAGTAATACTCCAAACCACAGTTTCTCAAATCCGTTGTGTAGTCACCAGCTATTTGTCTAACCCACAGGTGCAGAGTAACAAAAAGGAGTCAAGCTTCTAGTACATGCATGCAAATTAGATAAGCAGTCATCATACATACAGTGGATATTTCACTGGTATATTTAATGTCTGCTGTTTGGAGGGCTGTTCTGAATGCTACAATTCAACATTATTGCAAAAAATGTAGTGAATTAAAATTTAACTTTTGTTAATTGGCTCATCAGATGTATTAGCTTCTTAAGGAGTGATTTGACTGTCAGATAATTTAATTCGTAGACTCACCTAAGAGTCGAGCTAATACACAGTTGTGATCAGATACAGACATTTAAAAAGCAGAAATGAATGCAAGCCCCCTAAATTCAGATCCAAAATCAAGACTGAACTTCCCCAAATGTCAGTAGGTATTTGGATCCAGAGTTCTGGTCTCAGGCTTCTCTCTTGTGAAATGAGATGCTTACCTACCATAGTCTAATGGGAGTTAGGTACCTAAATATCTTTGAAGGAGCTGGGCCAGTATTGCTCAGTGACTCACCCCCTGTAACAAGTGAGGGTTTGGGGCTTTAGGATTACCTCCATGTAGCTGAAATCTCATGCAGTCCTTAGCCGCAGGTTATTAATCTAGCCCAATACTTCTTCTCCCATTACATTATGTTACAATAAGTTTTAACAATTGTACTTGCTCTTCTATAGCATTTTTCATCCATACATCTCACAGTGCTTCAAAAAAACGATGACAAAAAAGGACAGTATAGTCAGTCCCTTTTTACAGATGGGGAAACTAAGGCACAGAGCAATGACATGATTTGTCCAAGATCACTCTGGTGATCAGTGTTTAAACCAAGGTTAGGACCAGGTCTCCTGACTCCCAGTCAAATGCCCTATCCACTGGGGCACGCTTCCTCACTGTTTTGAAATAGGACCAATGAGCTAAACACAATTTGCTCCAAATCCTGTGTAACAACCTGACAGCCACGTGAACATTTTGTTTTAAAATAGCAATATTAATATCTTAATTAATCTTTTTAAAGTTCTTTGGGATCCTCAGGTGACAGGTGCCATGTAACTGCAAAGTATTATTATTTAAAAGCTTAAACCTCCCCCCAGTATCACATGTGCATTTTCCCTTAAGAGAATTGCAACACAGGAAAATCTGTCTCTCTAGTTCCTTTTTTGCCATGTGATTTGGCTCAGGGTTTTGGTTACAACTAACTTACTTCCATAGCAGCAATGGGACACACTTGTGTGGGTGTGAGGGGTGGGAATGTTAGGCACCCTAACCCTGCTGTCTGGAACGTTCAGAGGTGAGTCAGCCTGTTGGCACAGTGGAGCTTTGGAATCTTGGGTGCAGCCCCTCGGTCTGGTCTAGAGTAGAAAACGTGACCTGTGGAACTGAGATGACTTCTTTTTAAACTGTTTCAGCTGGGTTAGATCTTGCTTAAAACAGTTTAGCTTAAATTAGTGAGGTTTAAACCGATTGAAGTGTGTCTGCATTAGACTGGTGTAAATAAGTTGATTTAGCGACACAGGTGCAACTTTACAAAAGGCCCGGTCTACACACTACAGGTTTGTCTTCATTACAAATTTAATCTGATTTACTGTTCGTATGTTGCCCCTATTTGAGTCCTTCCTGTCCACACACACGACCTTTTAATTCAAATTAGCCTATACCCCCAACAGGCTGGCTAAGGCTCAAGTCAGCACAACTTATCAGCTGCCAACATGACCACTCTGTAGTGCGGTCTCCACTCAACTGCCTCTGGACAGTCCTCCAACGCTTCCCCATAATTCCCCGCCACGGGCCCAGAAAGGACAGGCCAGTTCTGCTACAAATTGCCTGGAAAGCTGGGCTCAGCTGACTGCTAGCACAAAGAACACGAGGAAGTAGGGTACTAGTGTAGATGCAGCAGCCAAGTATTGTTTTGCGACGTGGCCGCTCATTTGAGCTCAGCCAACCTGAGAGGAGTAACTTGGGTGTAGATACCTCAAGTTAATACTGCAGTGAAAACACGCCAGAGTTGCACTGGTTTAACTACGTGCAAACGTGTGCATGGAGACTCTTAAAAAGATCTGAACCTGGCTTATAATGGTTTAGCTTGCACATATAAATTCCTAGGTTCAAGCTACTCCAATGCATCAAGTTTTAAACAGATGCAAGTGTGCCCATGCAGGGGTTTGCACTGGTCTAAAACCGTTAACTGACTTAAGCTACCTGGGTGAAATCTGTATGTGTAGAGAAGCCCTTGTATAACCCCGTAGTTATGACTTCCACAATCCAACTGACGAAGCAACTTCCTTTACATAATGCCGGGTGTCAAATACCCAGTCTGTGTGCTGGAGCCACCCCCAATGACTGTTTGTTGGGTCATATCTGATTTTACACAGTAAGATCATGGGGCCAAGGACCATGGGTTTTATGTGTCTGCAGTGCTCACTTTGGGGTCCTGCATGGTCAATGCGCCTGTGGTAGTCGGAGTACTTTGGCTGTGTTAGTGTCACCGTTATCTGCCTGCACTGATGCACGTAAAGGGTTAACTTCCTCTCTTGGAAGAGTCTTGCATCATTTAGCTCAGGGTTTCTCAAACTAGGGGTCAGGACCCCTCAGGGGTCGCGAGATCATTACATGGGGAGTTGCGAGCTGTCAACCTCCACCCCAAATCCCACTTGCCTCCAGCATTTATAATGGTGTTAAATATTTTAAAAAGTGTTTTTAATTTATGAGGGGGGGTCACACTCAGAGGCTTGTGATATGAAAGGGGTCGCCAGTAAAAAAGTTTGAGACCCACTGATTTAGCTTTTTGCATGGTGACACCTGGGCCATCCTACACTAGGGATGCTATAGAGGCATAGCTACGGTGCCATAACCCCATAGTGCAGAAGCAGACTCCTACTACAGAAGGGGCTTTGCCATCACTGTAAGAGCTCTGTCTCCCTGAATGATGGTAACTAGATCAACAGAAGCATTTATGACAGATATGGCAATTTCGTGCAGCATCCTTGAAAAGCCTTATTGAATTAAATGCAAGTCTCTTTGGAGTTCCTTGCGTTACCAGTGCACGGTTTTCGTACCATTGTGGACTTGTATGTAACTTCTCAGGCCGGGAGGGGTATCTTGTGGCCAGTGTAAATCCTGGCAAATGTTAAGAGCATCCAGTAACTATTTTAAACCATGTGCCCGACCCCGAGGAACCTTTGGGACAAATGAAGTTGCGTGGGTTTCCTTGGGAAGAGGTGAATGCAAATTCCTACCTCCAGCCCCAACAGTTTGAAGCTACACTCTAAGCAGAAGCCCATTGTCTGTTGATTATCTGTTCCCAGAATCTGAAGGTCAAAGCCCTGAGCTGCATATGGGAGGTCCTCACAGATTCATGGGGTTGGTTGTCCTGAGCTAACAGCTGTTATGAACTTGTAACTACAACCCCCAGCAAGGGTCTTTTCTGAAGAACTCTTTACCTGCCAGGGTCCTTGTTGGAGCTAGGAGAGGGGGATGATCTCTGGTAAGATTATTGCCATGCATATGGGTTCTTTTATTTTTTTTCTCTGTAATGCTTTCACTTTGATAGTAAACATGCTTGTCTAGAAGGGGTTGTGCAGTAACTTATAACTGTGGGAAGTTACATTGTTTATAGCCTCTGAGGAGAAAGCAGAACAGGCCTGTGTAGGAGGTCTCGCTTGCTGAGGAATAACACAATGCACGCAGGGAACTATGCTGCCTGGAAAAACCCTAGTAAGAAGGGAGAGAGTCACAGAGTTCAAAGCCAGAAGGGACCACCAGCTCATCCAGTCTGACCTCCTGTATATCACAGCCACACTCTAATCCCAGCAACCGAAATTAGACCAAGGTATTACAGCCCAAGAGAGGTGATGGCTGAGGAGCCGGCAGCCTAGAGTGGGTGCTCTTGGAGGACCATGGAGAGGGAATACAGGTGCAGTTACCCTGAACTGTGACAGCGTTCTTCTGTCAAACTAGCTGCGTCTAAACTGGGGGTTAGGTCTGCATAGCTACAGCAAGTGCCATAGTTTTAACTGTAACCCAGGCCTTGGATTGGCTGTGAAAGGACTCAACAAAGTCCGTTTTGGGGCTGTGCAGTGACGTGCAGTAGAACCTCACCATTAGGAGCACCAGAGTTATGAACTGACCAGTCAACCACACACCTCGTTTAGGACCAGAAGTGAACAATCCGGCAGCAGCAGAGACCCCAAAAAAACCAGATAAACACAAATTTGTACAGTGCTGTGTTGAACGTAAACTACTAAAAAAAAATAAAGGGACAGTTTAAAAAATGATTAGACAAGTTAAAGACACTGTTTCTGTGTTTGTTTGGTTTAAATTAAGATAGTTAAAAGCAGCATTTTTGTTCTGCATAATAAAGTTTCAAAGTTGTATTAAGTCACTGTTCAGTTGTGAACAACCATAGTGTTTTGTTCCGAGTTACGAACAACCTCCATGCCCGAGGTGTTCGTAATTCTGAAGTTCTGCTATAGTGTTTAGATCATCTGCTGGCATCTGGCTCCGGGCTGGCCATTCAGGATCACTTCGCCCTGTGTGAAATGGAGCGCACTCTGTCTGGGGATGTGTAATTCCCAGTGTGGATACACAGACATGCACTGGTTGCGCTTGAGCTAGTCCTAAAAATAGTGGTGTGGCTATGACAGCATGGACAGTGGGGTGGCTCAGGCTAGCTGAACGAGTCAGTCTCCAGAGGGTCAGGCGGGATTGTCCTCGGGTGGCTAGCCTGAGCTGTCACCCATGTCACCATGGCCACACTACTAGAGAGCGAGCATGTCTCTGGCGACCCAGGCTGGGAATTACGCCTCTCAGCTCAGTGTAGACATATCTTCTGACATAAAACTCCGGTGTGTGAATGGACTGAGGAGGGAGAACTGCAGCGTGTGTTGCCTCTTCGCAAGAATCTGTAGCCCATTTTTGTATCTTAGGCCTGCGTCTCCCAGGGGCGTGGAAAATCCAAACCCCGGCCAGATGTAGTTATACTGACCTAATCCCCGGTGTAGACAGCACGAGGTCAATGGAAGAATTCTGCCATTCACCTCCCTACCACCACTCAGGAAGATGGACATGAGAAACCCTCCCGTCACCTAGGTAGTGTCTATACCAGACACTGCAGTGGCAGAGCTCTAGTGATTTAAGTATCGATATTCCCTTATACTGCACTCTACGGGCAGGTTTTTCCAGCTCCTGGGCAGACATATGGTACTTTTGGAACCCACCTCCATTGTCTCAACATACAACACCTCGTACAAAAGGGTCCCGGGCCATGACTGGGGCTCGCGTACTCCTGCAATACAAATAAACAACATGTAGCAACAGCTCTTTAGTGACACTCCAAGGATTCCATGTTGTGGCACTAAGTACTTTAATACCAGATCATCTCCAGTTGCTGGACGCTCATTATGGGCCCACTAGGGAAGGCCCCGCCCCATTTCACAGAGAGGGTCCCTAGCTTGCTCGCGGTCACACAGCAAGTCAGAGATGTAGGATGGCTTCTGATCCTGCCCCTTCACCCCAAGCCCATCCTCCCCTTCTGACTCTCTGTGGAAGTAGCAGTGGTGCTGAGGAGTAGCCGGTTTCAGCAAAGGAACCGTCTTCCTGCCGCTGACTCAGACAGTGACAGGACACAAGATAAACCCAGTTCTCGGGTACCCCATGGCTTCTTCACAACACCACAGCCACCATGAAGGAACCATAAAATAGCCTAAGTGCTCCTGAGAAATACATCCAATGCAGGGGAACAGCCCAGTAGGCATGTCTAGCTCTGTACCACACCCAGAGAAGCCCCAGTTTCAAGAGTATCGGGGGGGGGGGGGCGCGGGTGGTCTTGGCAGGAGTGTTCTTAAACCTTGGCATTTGGGGATAGCTGGAACGTCCCATAGGGGTTTTCAGTAGCCTGGCTGCCAGTTATGGCATCTCTCTAACTTGGGCTGGGGGGAAACCACCCCCCAGCATCCTTGCATAGAAAATATGCCAGGGAGACTTGGCCCAGGGAGCAGAGCTCTGTCCTTACAGCATGTAGCATTTCCTCCTCAGTTAGGGATAGCCAGTTTCTCATCTTGCAACACATGGAAAGAAGAAGGCCAACCAGAAGACAAAATGCCATCTAATCTCCAGTTCAGGATTACAGCCATAGCCCTTCAGACAAAAACAGATGGCCCAGTAACCACCAGCAGGATTCGTGCATTTGAAGGTGGTAAATGTAATTACTGGACTGAGCACAGGACTAAAAGTCCAGGGATCTGGGTTCAAATCCTGGCTGAGACACCCTGGGCAAGACTCTGAATATTTCTGCACTCACATTTTCCCATCTGAAAGGGGAAAATAACGCTACCGGCATAGTGAAGTGTTTGAGATTGATGCATTAAGGATGCTAAGTCCTAATATAGTCTCATTTAAACATTATTATTATAAATCTGCTGCCAACGAAAATTCAAAAGAATGAGCCAATTACAGGTGATAATATGCACTTCACGATGTACTGACTAAGCATATAATTAAATCCTGTTTACTGGATGAATACTACAGCTATTAGGCAATATTTCTAGCCCAGGCAGGTCCCTTCAGATGCATAATGGAGATTATTGTACAAAATGCATCATCTGCTCATGTCATTAACAAACGCTGCTGTTGTATGTGGCTTGTAATTCACTGCAAAGAGAGCTGAAACACATATCTTAATGTAAAATGCTAATGGAGACCAGGCATAAATGCTTTATAACCTCGGTGTAGCCAATGGAGGTCAACCCTGGGGGAGGAGGAGGTCTAAGGTTAACCCTGACTGGGTACGTCAAAGTAAAATCTGTCCCTGGTCTTCAGGGGCATCTGATTGAACAACTTTTTCTTTTTCCTTCAGCAAAGACAAAGCCAAAGGAACAAGAATCCAAGCAATTATGGCGCCATATACATAGGAGATTCAGTGCACCATGTGAGATACGTGCCCATCAACCTTAATCATGGTGCACTTGCAACATGATGAAAGCCGTTTACTGCAGGAAGCAGCATCGGTTTTGTAAAAATGGGCAATCAGATGAGACTGACTGAGTCCAGAAAGAGAACCTTGGTTTAGAAATTGGTAGCATTGCCCATAGACGATCAGGTCTGAGTAAGATGCAGGAACACCCAGCAGCCATGCGTTTATCTGTAGGCAGAAGAGAGAGATCTTACCGGAGTGGTTCCTGTGCTATCTGAAGCCTTCCCTTCTAAGGAGGAAAGTCTCGTGCGTGGCTGGAGAAAAGTGCTCCATGTTCAGAGGAAATGACTTTCTGGCGTGGACGAAGTGATTTGCCCAAGGTCACACAGAGAGGGAAAGTGGCAGCTAGGAGAAAAGTCCAAGTCTTTGGCCTCACAGTGCTGTGCTCTAACCACAAGGTGTTATAGCTTTCCTACTCAGATCTGAACCTTAGAGTTTAGAAAATAAGATGCTAACATGAAACCTCCAAGCTGGTAACTGATAGCGCTGCCACCAGCCAGATTTCCAGTGTCTGGCGCACTCTGGTCTCCCCAAACTTTCCCTGGGGAACCCCAAGACTCAGATGCCCAGAGTCTTACAACAAAGGGAAATACCCCTCCTCCCTTGTCTCCTCTTTACCTCCTCCCAGGCTTCCCCTCCCTGGATGGCCCGGGACGATCACCCTATTTCAATTCCTTGAAATGCAAAACAGAGAAGGACCATTCACCTTCCCCCTCCTTCTTTTTCCACCTCCCAGTCTTTCCCTGAGAGAGCGTAATGCCTGGACAGAGATTCCTAATCCCCTTGAGCCTTCAACAGATAGAAAGAAAATCCACAAGTTTTTAAAAAGAAAGCTTTATATATAAAAAGAAAGTAAAAGACATAAAAATGGTCCTGTAGTCAGGTGACAATAACAGGGTCATTTGTCTTAAAAGAAAACAAGAATAAAAACAGCCTTATTCAAAAAGAAATTACATTTAAAACATTCCAGCAAACTACACACATGTAAATACGAAAAACAAAATAAATTGTCTTTCTACCTTTGTATTTCTTACACTTGAACAGAAGATTAGAAAACCTGGAGTAAGAGAAGATCCTCTCTCAAGCCGAGAAAGCACAGACAGCAGGCACAGACAAGAACCACACCCAAAAATTCCCTCCCTGAGCTTTGAAAAATCCGGTTTCCTGATTGGTCCTGTGGTCAGGTGTTTGGTTCCCTTTGTTAACCCTTTACAGGTAAAAGAAACATTAATCCTTAGCTATCTGTTTATGACACAAGGCTACGGGGCTAACGGCCTCAGGCGGCATCTGAATGGCCTGCAGCATGTTCCCCTTTTCAGGACCTTCCAAATTGCTCACTCAGGAGCTCCCAGCACATACTGGGTTGGAAGTCAGGCCACCGCCTCACTCTGCTGCACCCAAGGAGCTGTCTAGACTAGGAAGAAAGGTGCTTTTTTTGAGCAGGGTTAAATCCTGCTGCAGCCTGCTAAATTCATCGAAGTGGGGTTTTTCCATCAACTGAAACTAGCTTGATTGAGCCAGTTCTATTGGGAAAAAAACCCTTTTCTCATAGTCTAAGTCTGTGCATGTGGGCGAGAGGGGACAGGTATTATTGAAATCCACACACCATAGTGCATAATTGTGGAAAGCCCCTGTTTTAGTGCTAGGAAGTTCACAAAATGGCACATTAACATAGAAACAGACCCCCATTTCCCAACACTTACTGGTACCTAACCCCTGGCCCCGCTCCACTCCCTTCCCACGGTGAATGCGGCGCCACCAGCCTTGTGCTGCTTTGGAGGGATCTGGCATAATTCTTAATCTAGTGGATGTTCCCTAGCTCTACTGGTAAGTCACCATGGCCCTCCCACAGAGACAAGCACCTCACTGGAGAATCTCTCCTTAACTCCCAGTGCGAAGGGAAACACATCTTAGAGCAGGCTTCTCAAAGCCAGCCCGCCACTTGTTCAGGGGAATCCACTGGCGGGCCGGGCCGATTTGTTTACCTGCTGCACCCGCGGATTCGGCCGATCGCAGCTCCCACTGGCCGCGGTTCGCCGCTCCAGGCCAATGGGGGCTGCGGGAAGAGCAGCCAGCACATCCCTCGGCCCACGCCGCTTCCCGCAGCCCCCATTGGCCTGGAGCGGTGAGGTTGCAATTGGCGGAACCTGGGGACACAGCAGGTAAACCAGCCCGGCCCGGCCCGCCAGGGGCTTTCCCTGAACAAGCAGCGGGCCGGCTTTGAGAAGCACGGGCTTAGAGCACTTCACAATCCCAAAGGCAGCTCACTACACAGGCATTGACACATTGTGCTCCACCGAGAAGTGAAACTGCCTTGACTCTCAGTGGCTGAGCAGCTGAGCTGATTGCCTGTAATCGGCTATGGCTGGCCAGCTGCCTGAGACACATGGCACCCTTCTCACTGCCTGCCATTAGCTCTGCCTCTTCAAGGTAAAACTCAAGGTTGCTCCTTTTTGTCTGGCTAAACCATGGGCCTCTTGCTGAGTGTGCTGCAGTCGTCATGAGCAAGGGCTCAGTTCAGGATCACGCTCTACATGCTGATTGAGGCTGCGTTAAAAATGAGAGAAACAAATCAAATCATGCAGACAAGTCATGTTGCTACTCAGTGCCTCAGTTTCCCCATTTCTAAAATGGGGATAACGATACTATCTTTGTAAGAAGGGGTGGGCAAACTATGGCCCATGGGCTGGATTCAGCCTGCCAGCCATTTTAATCCAGCCCTTGAGCTCCCGCTGGGGAGTAGGGTCTGGGGCTTGCCCTGCTCTTGCGTACCAGTTGGGGAGCAGAGTCGGGGGCCACTCCACGCAGATCCCGGAAGCAGTTGCATGGCCCCACTCCAGCTCCTACATGTAGGGGCAGCCAGGGGCTCCATTCTGCATGCCACCCCTGCAGCTCTCATTGGCCAGGAACCATGGCCAATGGGAGCTGTGGGGAAGGTGCCTGTGGATAGGCAGCGTGTAGAGCCACCTGGTTGCACCTCCGCATAGGAGCCGGGGAAGGGACATGCAACTGCTTCCGGGAACTCCTTGAGGTAAGCGCTGCCCAAAGCCTGTACCCTGAGCCTTCCCGTACACCCCAACCCCCTGCTGCAGCCCTGATCCCCCTCTCACCCTCCAAATCCTCAATCCCAGCCCGGAGCACCCTCCTGCACCCCAAACTCCTCATCTCCAGCCCCACATTCATGGCCCACCATACAATTTCTATTCCCAAATGTGACCGTCGGGCGAAAAAGTTTGCCTACCCCTGTTGTAAGAACTAGATAGGAGCCAGGACTCCTGGGTTCTATTCTTGATTTGCTGTGTAACCATAGGTTACTTGTCCTCTGTGCCTCAGTTTACTTATAAAATGCAGCCCCTACCTGCTCCCTCCCCTCCAAACAATCCTGTGAGGCTTTATTCATGCTTGCAAACAGCTATATAAGTGCAAGACTACATCATCCATCACACTCACTACCTCAAACATACCAAGCACCTTGGGGCTGATTTTTGGAAGTGTGTGAGATCCACTGATTTCAATGGGAGCTGTGAGTGCTCCTCATTCCCAAACCATCAATCCTTTCCCCCCACCTGATTCTGTTCTGCCTGGGGTCGGTCTTTATGCAAGGCAGCTTCCCTTCTCAGGGTGGAGCTCAAACAGAAGTGGAGCAAACTGAATTTGTCCTTTTGAAGTGAAGATCCAGCACACCACGAGGAATCTGCTAAGAGGCAAACCTGCTAAGCGCCCTTCAGTTCGGTTCCGCAAGGTCATGCAGTTCCAAGAGGTTTACAGAAGTAAATCAATGATCTCTGATACTTCTGTGCCCAAGGAGGCTTTGGAGAAATGAAGGCAGAGCATGAGCTTGCTCAAGTTACTGTTGGCTCAGTCCTCGGAGGTTGCTTTTTGTTGTTAATGGAACCCTCTCCGCTGTGTGATCACCTGGAAGAGCCTTTGCCAAAGCAGAGGGGCCTGCCATGAGATAAAGAGGTGGGGAAAGGGAAGGGTGAGGGGCTGGAAGGAGCAGGAGGGAGGGGACTGGATGGCTCAGGGGTGAGGAAATGGGAAACCAGAGCCGTTCACTGACTTGGCTCCAAGCAACACCACTCATTATCATTTGCTGGCTGGCCGAAACCTGTGGAGAAGAGGTGGTGGGAACAGATCAGATAGGTAGCCATAGCATACGACCCATCACCCATGACGCCCTCTGTTGGCAGTCTCAGAAAGAAGCCAAGAACCACCATCACCTTTCCAACCCGGAGTTGGGCTGCACTGGGGGTGGCATGTGGGGAATTCTGTACCTAACTGCTTATGGGGCAGAAGAGGAGGATTTCAGACCCTAGGTCGTCCACTCAGCCTTTTATTTATTTCAAATCAAACCTCTTGCACCGGCCCCCACCAGGCTGCAGAAAATCTACCTTGGAAGTGGGTATAAGAAAGTAGAAGCCAATTATAAGCCCCTCAGCCATTGACCTGGTCACGAGGGCCAGGCCGGGCCATCAATGAGACACACTCATTCAAGAGATCTCCCAGGAAGGATCCTGTAGACCTTCAGCAGAATGTAAGGGAGGGCAGCTTTGGGTGGCATCCCTGGGAGTGGGAATGGGAAGTACAGCTGCTGCCCTCCTGCAGCGGGGAGTTCCTCCCTTCCAGTGCAGCTGCAAATGGGGCAATTCAGATTGCTCCTCCTTGTTTCCACAGGAGCACATCTGGCTCTTAGATACCGGCCCTGTGCAATCTCTAGGGCTCAGGATGATTTAGGAGCCTAAACTGGCTCCAGACCAAGATGCATAATGGCAGTGATGCAGTAGGAGCTGGGTGTACCTCTCCACAACACTCCATGCCCAGGCACCCCTGGGTAACTGGAGGAAAGGGGGAGAATATGAAAACTAATTAACAGCTGGGTGAAAAACATCCAGAACAACCTGGGCCATGAGGGACAGCACGTTCCAACAGATGAAATGCGACATACATACCGCAGCAGCTCCTGGCCTGTGCTGGACCCTAGCTACCACCATGAGGAGCACACAGTAGCTAGCCTGGATAGCGAGAACGTGTGCAGAGCTGGATGGAAAAGCCTTCAAACAAATCACGTCCCACTCTTTTAACATGCACCTTGGAGGCCTAGGACTTGAGTTGCTGGTCTCAGCCCAATTCATAATGGACAGGCGGCATCTGCATCACAAGCTACACGCTTGTGGGCATCCCCGCTGCCAGGCCAAGGGCTGGACATACTGTGAAGGCTGAGCAGTACCTCCTGTCTTAAGGGGAAGGATGGCCCAGTGGTTAGGACTTGGGAGACCTCGACTCAATTCCCTGTTCTCCTACCAACTTCCTGTGTGACCTTGGACATGTCACTTAGTCTCTGTTCCCCATCTGTAAAATGGGGATAACGGCACCTCACCTGGATAAAGACTGGGAGGCGCTCAGATGCCATGATAATGGGGGTCATGTAAGTACCTGATATCTAGACAGACCCTTAACAGTAGCCCCTTCTGTCACAGTCCAGGGAAACTGCACTTGTGTTTCCCCTCCATGGTCCAGCAAGGGCACCCAGGTCCCAGCCCTCACCTCTCAGTCAGAGACCTGCATCTTGCTCCCTCCTGACCAGGCTGCATAGCTCCCTGCGTTCGCTGTGAGTTCCCCAGCAAGTCAGACTGCCTAAGCAGGCCCACTTTGCTTTCTCCTCAGTGGCTATAAACAGTGTACTTGGCTACAGCTATACGTTACCACACTGCCCTGTGCAAGCAAGCACAGTTATTCTTCAGGTGAAAGCATTACAAAGAAAACACATTAAAACGATAAAAGAACTTACATGCCTGCTAATGAGCTTACCAGCGAGCCCCACTTCCCCCACAACTCCAGCGTGGGCTCTGGAGTCCTTCACACTCCACCAGGCGGGTTTTCTATGGTCAAAAATTCGTAACAGCTTTTGCTCAGAACACGAACCCCGCCTGAAACTCTTGGGTATGTCCTCGGCCCTGCTCAGCTGTACCTCCACTGCCACTACCCACGCTGCCCACTGAGGTTACACTGTTATTCATACTCCTGCTTGCTTGATGAGAGCAAGCATGAGCATGTGTACGCGAGCAGGGGACTCACCCCCCTAGCTCATCATATAGACCTGGAGGAGGTAATCCACCCGACAGCAGTTCAAAAGGGGTCTGGAGTCAGGCATCTGCATTCCCCTCCCTCCAGATATTTCCTAGGAAATCCGCTTTGTTCAACCTGACAGTGCCTCCTTGTCTGGCCCAATGTGTAAAGTAGTCCTTTGAAGCTCATAAAGCTTCCCAGCAGGGTTTACATTGGCCATGTCTGCCCCGCTAGAGAAGTTATGGCCAATCCCACAGTAACTCATCCACTTTGCATTTGTAATGCAATGGGCTCCAAAGCTATTTAAACTTAATTCAGTCAGATCTCTCAAAATAGTGCCGGAACTTGCCATGTCTGTCTACTTTTACTCACTCCGTGTATTGGCCGTGCTCCTCCCATTCTGTCGCTACACAGAGACTCTCTGGCCTCTCAACCTGGCAACTTTTATCAATACTAACCTCACTTGTAGAAATGTTTTTATTGTCATTTATAAAAGGCACTGGGGAGCCATCTATGAGAGGCTGTAATTAACAATCATGGGTCTCTCTCTCTACAGCTGGAAATCTGGCAGGGGCTGGTAAGAGATGAGGCTGCTGTTTCTACATTCCACCCCAGTCCAGCTCCTAACTTTTGCCTTTGCTTTGCTTCTCCTCCAGATGTATTTCTACTTCTCTGACAAGGTGGTACTTTTGTTTGACTTCTGGAATGTCCGCACCCCTGCAGGTAAGAACAGAATCTGTGGATTATTCCCACCCCTGAGCGATAGAAATTAGACCCAAGTAATTTGTGCTGTAGACAGCCACAGAGAGAAGCTGATTATGGGTGGTTATCAGCTATGTAGTTCGTTCATGTTTACTCTAGCAGAGGCCATAATCTGTGCTGAGTAGGTGATAAGTAGAGGAGGGAATAAGGGTTGCTATTCAGTTTACTCATTGTTTTCGCTGTAGTGACAGACACCAAGTCAAGGGCTGGGAGAACAGGAACTTGCATGCACAGAAAAACTCCAACAGAGAATGTGTTCTCCAGCATTCTACACAAACCCACTGCCTGCTCCCAGCCCCACTCCTGATCTCCGGAGGTCCCCTCCTGTCCCCTGTAATAGCCCTGATCTCTCCGTGTGGAATTCACCGAATACCCCAAACCGTCACTACTATGTCACAAACTACTGAAAGATCGTCCACGCTATTGCTCAGTAGGGATTGATGCATTTGATGGGCACAAACTACAACAGCTGGCAGTCTCTGCTCCAGAGTGGGCCAAGACTGGGACAGCAAGGGAGGAGACAAATGAGGATGTAGAGCAGTTATTTATCACATGCCTGCTTTATCCATTATACCATATACACAAGCACTACATTTATGCATAAAACAATGCCATCTGAGATTAAGCTGCAAAGAGGCCTAGCAGAAGAGTAAGAGTGTTTAAACTCAGCCTCTAAATCTCCCGTAGCACGAGAAGAGTATTGGTTTGGTCACAGACTGCGGTGGGACTTGGGGGAAGATGCCTTTGCACAGTCTCATGAGGAGTGATCAGTGAATCACACACCGGCCTGCTGCCACTCCAGCAATGCTAAGGTGCAGGAAGAGGGTGACATTATGACATGGAAAGTGGGCAGTTCTGCCAAAGGGCTCAAGAAGAATTTTATTCCTCATGTCCTTCACTTGGAAGAGCTTGTGGCCCTATCTGGGATGAGCAGAGCAGCAGAGATGGGGGAGACCTGTTGGGGTGGGTAAAGGCAGATGTCACTACAAGCACCACTGCCCCTTTGCTACTGGATCGGAGCTTTGCAGCCTGATGGGGTGGGGATGAAGAGTGGAATAAGGGTGGGGGAAAGGCAGATGCTGAGGATCAGCTACTGTATTTGGTCAGGAAACTTCCTTAGAAGGCGGGACTTCCGGCTCCTCCCTCTAAAACTTACTGTTCAGAGTCCCAGGGAACGCTGCTTCGTGGTGAGTTAAGTGGTGCTTCCTGACTCTCTTGCTGGTTCCAGGCCAATCTGAATGGTGTTTGCCTTGCAGGGATGGTGCTCTCGGTGCTGGTGGTTCTGCTATTAGCGATGTTGTACGAAGCCATCAAGATCAGCAAAAGCAAACTCCTTCGCCAGACGATACTGGCCATCCCCACCACTCTCAGTCAGGAGTCACTCAGGGAGCCGGAGACAGGGTCTGTCAACTCAGACGTGGGTCAGCAAAACACCACCTCAAAAAGGTAACCCAGGTCCCTGTCTGAGGCTTTCGCTATCCTGTGCTGCACAAAGGAGGCCCAAGGGACACAAGCAAAGGGCTTTAAGCACCATTTGCGGTGTGGTCCCTTCATACTGTTGCCAGCCCTCCAGAATTGTCCTGGAGTCCCCAGGAATTCAAGATTCCTCTTTAGTTAAAGAGTATGTTATGTGATGAAACCCCCAGGAATATGTCCAACCAAAACTGGCAACCCTTGCCCATCAGAATTGCCACGCTAGACCCAGGGTCTGTTCAGAATAGCGGCCTGTCTCTGACAGTGGCCAGAGCCAGCTGCTTCAGAGGAAGGTGTAAGAGACCTTGCAGTAGCTCCCAGGGAACCTTCTTCCTCACGTTCAAGTGCTCGCATCTGAAGAGTGCAGGGGACATATAAGCCGACTTCTCCTCTTTCCCGTGGGTGCTGGATTCCCCTTCTGCCCCAGGCCCTGCCTCTTCCCACCCTTTCCCCAAAGTCCCTGCCTCAACTCCGCCCCCTCCCTGACAATATTCAAGCCCCTTCCCCAAATCTCTGCCCTGGCCCCGCCTCTTCCCCACCTTCTCCCCTGAGCGCGCTGCATTCCCGTTCCTCTCCCCCCCACCTCCCCGGAGCGTGCTAACCCTGCCAAACAGCTGTTTGGCGGTGGCAGGGCAGGAAGCGCTGGGAGTTGGTGCCTATGGCTGGGGGGGGCGAGGTGAAGATGAACAGTGCAATACACAGGGAGAGGAGGGTGCCTGCCAGATAGGCTGGGTCAGGGGAGGCCGTGAAGCTGAGGAGGGAGAGGTTCCAGCCACTGTCAATTCAACAACACTCTGCGGGTGTTCAGAGCCCTCTACAGGCAATCCTCACCCCACTGACTGCTTTCCCCATTCCCCCCACTGCCTGGGGACAGCCTGGCCCCTCAGACAAGGAGTAGCTAGATTGCTCCAGCAGGATTTGCAGCTTTGACCCCATCTCTGGCATCTCCCACATCCTGCCCCCTAAGCCAGGAAGGGGGTGAAGTTGCTGGCACTGCTCCTTCTCCTTCCCCAGAGCTCTGCTCCTGGTCATGAGACACAGGTCAGGGGAGATGAGGATCCCAGAATCCCCAAACCCCTCTCAGTAGGTGGCTACTACCCAGCCATGCCTCCTCCACTACGTGCACCTGCCCTCATGTCCACCCCGTACTGCCTCAGCTCCTTCTCCACCCCTATGGGCTGCTACCCCCTCCCTCCTGCACCTAACTCAGGTCTCAGCTCCCTCATCTTCAAAGTCAAGAGGGACCACTGCCTCCCACTGCCCCCAGGCCCACTGGGAGCGGCAGGGTTGCTGGCAGGCAGCAACACTGGCGGGGAGTGAGAAAGGGCTGTGTGACAGGGAAACTGTCGATACCCAGGGAGCTGGCACTGCCCCAGGCAGCAGAGCTGCAGCCAGAGGAGTTCAGGCTGTATACATATTAGCGCTGTTTGGAATTGTCCCAGAGGAACAGTTTTCCATTGGAAAATGCTGATTCAACAGAAAATTATCGAACCGTTTCTTTTCATCTTGGCTGCATCGACGTGTTTAAATTATAAAATTGGAATATAAAACACGTCGAGCCAATCGAGTGAGAACAAATGGTCATTTTGATTTTTCCTCATTGAAGTTTTGGAATTCCCAGGCCAGGGGGAGATTTAAAATTTTTGTTCCAATTCGGAACAGTTTCCCCCCCAAACGTTTGGAATTTGCCATGGGACAGGAATTCTGAGTTCTGACCAGCTCTGATTTTTATACAAGTTGTTTGCAGATTTGTTAACTGGAACGTACTGGTTTTTCTAGGTTCAAATGGTGGCAGGTCCTGCAGGCTTTCCGTACCCTGTAAACCATCACAACTGTAGCCGTTAAAACGGAACCAATTAATCCCACTCGATCTCATCTTCCCTCAGGCACTACTTGTATCGTGAGCTAAGACATCACAACTACGCTGTTTTTTTCTGGTCAGCCACATTTCTCTAGCAGGGTTCCTTTGGCAAACAGTCTGAGGAAATACACTGAACGGCTGCCCTCCCTGTCTTGCAGGAGCCCTCGTCAGTGGTTCCCATGTGATCAGGGGTAACTAGCATGAAAGGCTTAATCTCAGATGGAGTCTCATTCACAGGTGCAGGATTGACCCCCACTGAGGCCAGGAACGAATCACTGGACATAATGGGAATGCTAAGGGCTTCCCCCCTTCAGCGGCTCCACTGCAGCAGGGAATGGGGATCTGTTAAGGTCACACAGGCCTATCCCTCGTGATCACTTTCTGTTTTGGCAGTGGTGGGATAGTGGAACTTGGGCCTTTGACACAGAAAACCCATTCAAAGGAAGAAGATGGGAGGTTGCCTACAAAGAGATCGCCCCAAAAATACACAGACTGACTAGTGTTCTGACCCTCCTTCATTAGAAGGCCATGTCAGTTAAGCATCCAATTTCTGTGCTCAGTTAAGGCTGGTTTCACTATTTTCCTGCAGCTGGAAAGAGCTTTTCACAGCACCGGACTTAAAACATGAAGTGCAACTAACTAAAAAGAGCATCTTTGGCTCACGCTGGGACGAGGTGGTAACCACAGCAGGTGACAAGGTAGAGAATTCCACCAAGTTAGAACCCTGGGGGCTAAAAGCTCCGTGTGCCTAAGTGATCCATACATGGAAAGGGTTAAGAAATCAAAGGCAGGTTTTAAGCCTATATGTGCAGAAACCAAAATGCAGAAGAGGCAACGCTTAGTTCAGAGCTTAACGCTGCCCCCTGATTGTGCAAAGGAACAGGAAGCCAACCAGGCATGAAATGCAGGGAACAAACAAAGCAAGGGGAACTCGCGTCACTTTGAAGCGCATGCTGCCCTGCCTTGCGTGTCCTGTTCCATGTGGTGCAAAGTTTCATATACAAACCAGCAGGAGAGGAGGACGCAAGCTAGTGTAAAGGATGGGGGCTGGGAGGGGCTGCAGAGCGGTGTCATTTTGGTACTATAGCCCACACAGCTTCGGCAGCGTGCTGAGATCACTGCCTATCATGCTGCTGAAGATTGTCCCATTGTTTCCTTGTGCTTCCCCGTCTGTCTGGATCCACCTGTCGCTTCTTGTCTTACATTGTAAGCCGTTTGGGTCTGTGTTTGTACTGCACCTAGCACAATGGGGGCCCAATCCAGGAGTGGGGCTACCACAATACAGCTCATTAATAGCCAGTCAGAACACCTCAGTGGCTCAGCACAGCGTTGACGGCCTGTGTAGACGTACCCGAGCCAGCGTGAATCATGCCAGCTCAGGTACAGGATGGAGTCGTGATGCTGCAGTAGCAGGCACATCAGTGTGGAGTGTACACGCCTGGCTGGAACCCTGCATGATCACACTGGGGCTAGGTCATGCTGCAGCTGCACAAGCTGGGTAGCTTGAGTGCTGGCAGATTACACGAACTGCAGTCAGCACAGACAGATCCTTCGGCAGCACGTTGCCCTCAGCAAACATAAATTAACCCCACTTAATATTCTACCCCCAATGCGCTACCAGGGCTCCTAGCCATAAGCTCTCACACCTCTTTAGCCGGTACCCCCTCTCCTGGAGCACGTCAGACACACTTGGAAGCCTGGGGGGATGTTGCTAACTAGCAAGGCTTGTTCGCGCCATAGTTAACTCTGCTTTTCTTTTCTGGAAAGGTGGTTTCTTTACCACATCAGCCAGAGCCTGCTCCACGTGGCCCAGGTGGTGATCGGTTACCTGGTGATGCTGGTGGTGATGTCCTACAACACTTGGATTTTCCTGGGGGTGATCGTGGGTTCCGCCCTGGGTTACTACCTGGCTTACCCGGTGTTCACCTCAAGATAGAGGTAGCCTGCTGCACGCCAGGGCGCTGCAGAGCAGAAGTGGGCGACATCTGCAATGGGAGGAAGACTAAGGAAGCTCCACTAGAGAAAATGTATGTGCAAGGCTTAGCCAGGAGCTGGCGGGAGATAATCCCCACGCAATGGGGGACTCCTCCCACCCTGCGGGGATTGAGGTTCTTCCTTTTAAACCTAGCGTGGTCTCCACTTCTATACAATTATCCATTTGCAAGCTCACTTTTGGACCCATCCTGGCCCAGCAGGGCATCGCCCCGCAAGGCGCTAAACTGGGCCACGTGGTGCAAACGGGGCTGATGAGCAGCTCAGCCTTACAGCTGCTGCCTCCAATAACTTTGAACCCACCCTCAGTTCTCACTCAGGAATCCCAGGAGCCTTTCTCTGCTGACTGGAGGAGCAAGGGGGCTTGGGCCATGGGCCCTGCCAGCCTCGCCTGGGGACAGAGCCGGCGGACGTGTTACAGGCTACGTCCGTCAGCGGGTGCTGGAGGGATGGGAATGCCAGGGGATAGATTGGGGTTATTTTACCTTCCCTCACGGGTTGTTCATGTTCCTGGCTGGCCCCCCCTAACGCCTTTGTTCCCCTCTCCCTGCTACTTGTGGGCAGGACGAAGCTAACCCTCAATGGGTGCATGCTGGTCTCTGACCCCAGGGGGACACTCCAACAGAGCAAAGCCGTACGTCAGCGCCTGGCTCAGCACCATCTGGGTGGACAGGGCTTGACCACCCTCCTGCTGCTGGAGCATAAGGGAGTCAACCAGTTGGTTTAACCGTCTTGCGCGTGCAGTGGTTGCTTTGGAAATCAGGATGCACCAGAGGCTGGTGTGTCTCACAGGATCCTGCTGTAGTTCATGCCAAGAGAAGGGCCAGTTTTAATAAAGCTAATTGCTTGACTACTTGTGTGTGTGTGAGCACCTGATTGTGGTACCAGGCTGGGAGAAGCAGCTGGTCTCTCATAAGGCTGAAAGATAATGTGTAAATAGATGGTGCTGATCAAAAATTAGGCTCCCCAATGGCCAGCCGTTCCCCAGTGGCAAGGGACTGCTCAGAAAGCCGCAAGAGATGCAGTCGAGCAAACAAAGATTTCAACATTTTTAGTATAAAATTTCTAAAAGAAAAGGCTTTTATTTTGAAAACCTTGAAAGGGATTTTTTTGACAACTGCTCAGCTATTTGCACATCAGGCACAAGCCATCTCAGGCATGCACAGCCCAGAGTTGTACATGCACAAAAAAATAAATTATTCTGTTGAAGGTTTAACAGTTAGAAACTTGCGTCCTTAATTCACCAGCCTCATCCTTCCAGGGCAGGGACTACGTGCTGGTGGGGAGACTTTATGAGTAAGAAAACAATACCATCTAGCCCTTAGATACCACTTTTTTCCTCAATAGATCTTAAAGTGCTGTACTAAGGAGGTCAGTAGAACTGTCCCCATTCTACAGATAGATAAACTGAGGCACAGAGCAGGGATGGTTGACCAGCAGGCTGGTAGCTGAGTCAGGACTAGAACCGAAGTCTCACAAATCTCAGTGCAGTGTGCTAAGTGATACCCCAGTTGAACACACACCATGTTAAGCTGCCATTCACTGACCTTAGCCAGCCAGCTAGCACTGCCAGTGAGGTCACCCTGGCCAGTTTCCCTCATTACAATTAAGTCCTGGGCTCCCACCATCACGTGGAGTGTTCCAGAGCTCACCATTTTCACTAACAGTGAAGGAGAGATGGTCTACTTAAGTCATGGGACGGAGACTCAGGAGATGTGGATTCAGTTCCTGGTTCTACCATTGTTTTTTTGTATACCCCTGGTCTTTCTGTGCCTCACTTCCCTATCTGTAAAGCGGGGACACTGCCACCTCCTTTCTCCCACCCTTTGTCTTCTGTATTTACATTGTATGCACTTTGGGGCAGAGAGAGAGAGAGAGAATGTGTGTGTGTGTGTGCGCGCGCGCGTGCTTGCAGTGCCTAGTGCAGCAGGGCCCGAAACTGCAACTGGATTCCAAATCCACTTTGAGCTAGGCTCTAACCCCAGAGCCCAAGTTCTCTGCCACGCAACACCTGCCTAAGCCCCACTCTACTTTTGGATGCGCCCATGTATACACACTTACCAACTGCATAGCGGGCCCCAGACTTGACATCAAATAAAGCCACCCTCCTGAATTTGGAGGAACTCCGCCACTCGCCCCAAACAATCTGGCTCCGTCCCACCCCCAACACTCCATGTGGAACATCTCCCTTTGGTTGGTGTGTCTGGAGTGATGTCACTGCTCAGTCAGGAACGAGACCGTGTCGCTAGCTTTAAATAAAGCTGGGTTTTATTTATTCTTAGAAGCATATTTTAAACATTTGTATAACATTCTCAATAAAATATCTTGGAAGAGGCAGATTTTGATTCCCAAGACAAGGCACTTTGGGAGGTCCCAAGTGGTTTAGCCTGGACACCACCCATTTAAAAGTAGAAAAAATGGCATCGAAAATACACATGAAAGTTGGAATGGTATCTGTAGCAGAGGACAGGATTTGAAGGGTGGGCTCCTGGTCCATATTCTGCATTGAAGGTCTAAGCAGCTCATTCATGAGACTTTACACCAGGTGTTTCAACTGTACCTCATGTTTTAAACATTACATTACCTACATGCAGCTTGTGTGTCTGCTGAGTCTAGTCTCCAGCTAGCTACATGTCCCCTGTTCTCCTTAGCGTTAATAGAAGTCTGAGACACAGGTCACTTGTGAGAGGCGTGGATGTCCAATTGCGTATTGGGTTACATACCACCCCTAGTGTTGAGCTGAGCTCCTGGCTGGAGGTCTGGCTCAATGCAATTGTACTTGGATTGTACCCGAGATGCTGGAGAGAGATCTGGAGAAACCCACCTCAGCAGCCTCAGCCATCCCTTGCGTTTGGCCAGGGAACATTTCTGCTCTCCCCACACCCCAACCTCCTGAAAAGGGCACTACAGAGAGCAGACGTCTGTCCAGTTGGGTTGTGCCCACACAGAGGAGTCATTTGACCATCTCTGCTGAAAGACCCTGGCTAACTCCATTGGAGCCTTTCTAGGAGCTTGGCCAGAGAAGGGCTGGAGCTGGATTCCAGTGCGCGCTTCCACCGGTCGTGCCTTCGACAGAAAAACTACAGGGCTCCCCTCTCCTTCACTCTTGGCGCAAGGACAATAGGATCCACGTAACAGTCTCTGAGGGGCTGGCATTCCACAGCTACGCTTTTGCTTTAAGGTGACCTCATCCCAGAAGTTTAACTTGTTTGCACAAACCCCAAAGCCCAGTGGGGACAGACAGAGCCAGTGACCTCCTCTCTCTCCTCTCCTCCCACCCCGACAGGTGTTTCCAGGAGAACTTAACCCTTGCAAAGCACCAAGAGCTAAACTCACCATGAGGCTCAAGCTTCCCGAGGGGCACCATTAAGAGATCCCGTTGTCATGTGAAGTCTCACCAACCCCAGCAAAGTCAAATACCTCAAGAGGGTCAGGGTGGATTTAGCTGGCATCATGGGATAGCACAGACTTGGAAAGGAACAGGGGAAATTTATTCCCAGCATGTTCTGTTTGCTGGAAAGAGAATGTAATCTCAGCAGAGCTTTTCCAGAAGAGTTGGATGTGGGGGAGGGGAAGAGACATAACTAGGGACCCAGTGGGAAAATGAAAGTGAAACCCCCCCACATTCCCCCCCCATATTTAGAGATTTTCCTGACTGGCTGTGGGGGGAGGGGGAGGGAAGCCATGCAGACAAGTTGCATCCTTTCCCTCCGCAGGAGCAGCTGTCTCTCTCCTACCTAAGCCATACCTCCTGGGACAGGAAAAGTATCCCAGGCCAGTCCACCCTCAGTGCAATGAAATTCCCCATTGGGTTGGTGATTGCCAAGAGCTGAGCATGGTTGTATCGAGACCCCTTTCCCCATTAAGGCACTTGTTTCTCTCACTACTGTTAGGAGGTTTTCAACAACAACAACAGCCCAGCTCACCCCATGCCACCTCCTACCCAGGAGCTACTCAGCACTCCCCAAAAGCAAGCCCAAGGAGAATAAGAGCCCTAAATACACCATCACGTGCAGGAGGGAATCGCCAACTAGCAACCAGCCAGAGTCCTACAACGTCAGATGCTGAAGCCTCCTCACTGCCAACCTGAAGCCTCCTCTCCGATGCAATGGGAGATCTCTCCCTCTGAACCATGCACCTAGATTTCTGGCCTTCTCTGGGACCTTTAATTCTCTCCCTGCAACACCAACTTCCTCTCCATTCCTGCCTGAAAAGCTTCTGAAAACTCTTATTTCACCTACCCTGGCCTTCCAAGGAGGTTTCTGCTCTATTCCCTTACCCCCTCCACATTTTAAGGAAAGGGAAGGAGAACATCCATCAACAACATTCGTGTGGCCATTAGCATTTGTAAACAAACCAGCTAAACTTGTCAGGGACCATCTATGGTAGGGTCAAGGCTGCAGGGGGCTTGCAAGGAAAGGGATGAGTGGTGGGGCCACCCCTCACCGGGGCTTTGGAGAAACCACATACCAGAAGCGAGGGGAGGAAAGAAAAATACGTGGCTGGTTCTAAAGCTTCAGAGATGTATTGCAATAGCCATTTTTAACTGAACAAGGGCATCAAGCATCCACTAAAGGCTCCCACTGGACAGCGTCAGGCATTTACAGCTCAATCTACGCATGACCAACGATCCTTGTCGTCTCTTTCCACGGCCACCAGTTCTCTCCCGCAAGCCCAGGGGTGAACTCTCAAGTTTACGTCACAGTCCTAACCTGTGTGTATAACAGGGGAGGAGGGACATGGAGGAGATGGTGATAGCGGAGAGGCATTTGTGGCTCCTTCCATCCCACAACTGACCCTGCAAGCGGACAATCTTTGGAGCCATCAGGGGAACCCACAGTCAGACCAGCTCATGCGAGGAAGGCCCGGAGCAACAGAGTTCAGGCACTGCCCTGAATTACCCACACCAGCTAGTTCTATTTATTCTTCAGCGATGCACTAATGTAGCCAGAAACTAGGCAAGCAACAGCCTCATCCTCTGCTGTTGACTCTCCTTCTTTAGGGGCCAATCAGAAAAGACGGATTCCAGTTCGCTTGTGACTAATTTTACCCTCCTTCTGCCAGAGCGTGTGGCAAGACAAGTTAAAGTCATGGCGCTGGCTTGAATAGTACTTCTTAGCAGACAAGGGCCATCCCATTGTCCATTTGGCTCAGGGAAGAGGTGCATCTCTCCAGGGGGGGCGGTGTCAGCATTCGCAAGGGCATGGGGGTGGTGCACATTCTATCTCAGCCAGGCTCTTGCACGTGGGCTCGTTCGGAGGAGAAATGATGGATACTGGCAGGTGGTCTCTGACTGCAGCCGCCGTGCTTGACAAAAAAGTGTGGCATGCAGCATTGACCTCTTTGGTTGGAATGAGAAGTATCAGACGAAAGGAAGGGCTGGATTGTTGGAAGGGGAAGGGGAATCCCTACAAAATTCACTCCCCCAGGGCATCAGGCGCCCACTGGCATATGCTGTGCAGATATCCCGGGGAGCTCCTGCCTACAGGAAACCCCAGGCATTCCCACAGTCACACTCTTGTTAGCTGAGTAATGCAGTAAAGTGTCTCTTCAAAAAAGGGAAAACAACAAAGGAAGATGGAGCAAGGTGTGCGTGTGCGGGTATCCTATACCAAGCTAGAGTCCTGGGAGGAGGGGCAATGGCTTGGCCAGCGTGGCAGCTTGGTTCTGGCCAGCACACAGCGCCCCTCTAAGTGGGTGTGCAATTTAGGAGATCTTACTTGTCGGTGGCTCCCCCCACCCCTTTCCCTGGGACGCTGGTGTCCAAAGCCGAGTCTGCTTCAGAAACTGGGAATGTAAAGCTACCTGTGCCAGCGACTGGCTCAGCCTATGAGCCCCCCTGCTCCCTGGTGTCACTGACTCCAGTCCACCTTTGGCACACCGTGTACACAGCCAGCAGGGATCTCGACCGGGGGGCGGGGCTCACCTAGAACTGAGTCTGCACCCCCTCGTTGTTCTCGGTGGTCCCCGTGCTGGTCCCAGTGGCCCCCACGCTGGTCCCCGTGCTGTTCCCGATGGTCCCCGTGCTGTTCTTGGTAGCCGGCTGGGCAGGCTCCACCTTCTCCGCATGGGTCTGGGTGGACACCTCTTCCCCCATCTCCTTGTCATTGGGTTTGTGGTGGTTCACTTCAGTTCCCCCCTCAGCGAGCAACGAGGCAACTGTCAGGGCAGGTGGCTGGGCTGAAGTGGTGGGCACAGCTGGCTTGGCTTCCTGCTCCTCTGTCCCTGGGTTCGCTAGGCCTGGGGAGCCGGCGTCATGCTGGGCGGAGTGTTCCAAGGAGCCAGGGCCTTCCTCGGCCTTCTGGGCAGCTCGCTCCACCCCGCGCTCCTCAGAGCTACCGCTCTGCTGGACTATTGTACCATTCGTCAGCGGTTCCTTTGCCTCATCTCTTGCCGGGACCGGGGTCTCCACAGAGAACTCCTTCACCAGCATCCCCCGGATCCCCTGCACGCTGTCAGGAGAACCCGGTGAAACAAGGGCAGGGCAGGCCTCCAGCTCCTCCGATCCAGGCTCTTCCTGGGAGACCTGGTGCATCAGCACCTCCGCCCCGGCCTCGTAGGGCAGGACTCCCTCATCGTCGTGGAGGACCGACACCACCTGCCTGGCTCTGCGGCGCTTCTCAGCAGATGGGTCCGAGTCCGGCTGGCTGCCGAACTCCTCTCCCCAGTCGATGGGCAGGCCCTCGCCCAGCAGGTGCAGGTTGGGGTCACTGTTGTGCATGACCATGCTGTCCCGGTACAGGTTGTGCTTCCTCTGCACCGCTGCCTCCTTCACAGCTGGAAAGGCAAAGACAGGGAGGTCAGGACAGGACAGGTGTCTATTTACGTGTCAGTAGCACCCACAGGCCTCATTCGAGATGGAGAACTCACCATGCTCGGCAAAACCTGGGCCCAGCCAGCCTTCCTAGGATTCAGAGCAAAGCACATGCAACGAGCCAGTAGGGAGAGAACCTTACAGTTCAATCTATACCCTGGCTTAATTCTCATGCTCACATAGTCTCCATCCACGCCTCAGTTAGGCCCTCCTTGATCGGCTAAATTCCTACTTCTGCCCTGGCGGTGCTGGGCGGGAGGGTCCCAGAGAAGAAATTTGGTGAAGGAGGGAATGGCAGACGAGCAGGGGCACTCCATGCTGAAGGGACAACGCGGAAGGACACAGGGAGAGGTTTGCAGCTGACAGAAGGACCAAGCTGAGGGAAGCGCGATGCAATACGAGGATAGTAGAGGAGGGCAGAATTGCGAAGGGCCTCAGCGGGGAGGACAGGAAGGCTGAACTTGATGCGGTGGAGAAGCAGGGGCAGGTGGAGGGAATCCAAGAGGGGGTGATGCAGGCAGAGTGATAGGAGCGGAAGATGATCTAAGTCGATGCTTTTCGCATGGACGGGAAGGGCTGTGATGTGAGTGTTGGGCAGGCTGGGCAGCAGGAGTTAACGGTAATCAAGACAGCAGATGATGCAGGTGGGGGTGAGAGGATGGGCTGTCTGAATAGCGGGGAAAAGGACAGATCCTAGAGAAGTTACAAAGCTGGAAGCAGTGAGATTTGGACCCAGTTTAGATGTGTGGCACAAGTAAGCAGAGTCAAAGCGGGCCGCTGGACTACGGAACTGAGACCCATGGAGGAAAGCGTTTAGGTGACGGTGCAGAGTGCACATACGCCCTCTCCACCATCACCTAGACTCTGGATCCGGAGCAAGGTGGCAAAGTGCTGCAGGAGGAGATGCTCCAGGGGTTAGCTTGAGATGGCTCCCATTGCTGTAATGCCCGGAGCCTCCCCATGGCAAGTGGGTAGACATGCGCATCCAGTTCTTGGCAGCCAGCCCCCTTAGCAGCAGTGTACCTCGGTGAGCAGAAGGGAAGTGGGAGGATTCGCTCAGCGTCTCCTGCCCATTACTGCAACAGTTACAGGCTTGCATAGGCCCCTTCCCAGAATGGTGTAGGACTGAGCATGCACCCTTCCCTCCGTCCCAACCAAACCCGGGCAGCCCTCACCCTGCATGATGTCCTTCATGACGGACTGCAGCACGACCTCCTCGTACGTGTTCTCCACTAGGATGAAGCTGTCAAAGTCCTCGAAGATCAGTTCCTGGAACTTTGGTAACTCCTGCCCGAAGGAGAAGGCAGATTTCACCTAGCTTGCAGAGATAACCCAAGACCCCCTAGCTGCCCTGGGGATTTCCAAGGACAACTTGCCTTTGAGAGGCAGAGAGCTACCCCTTCCCACAAAACCATGGACACCACTGTTGAGCCAGGGATGCCACCGGTTATGGGCCACCTAGCCAGAGGGGTTATATGCCAAGTTGAGATTAAACATAGACCCAAATGGGTGAGGAATTTCAAGATCAGGATGTTACAAAGAGAGATTAAGTCTTTGTACACGCACTGGGCCCAATTTTTCACATGCACCAAGGCCATTTTACACCCCTGGCAACGTCAAGCAACACTAGTGCCTTAATGCGTCCAGAATGGTGTAAAGGGGCCTTGGTGTAATGAGAATCAGACCCATACTCCACGGTTGTGGGCAAGGAGCGGGGTGGGCTGATGGTGGGGGGCTTCATACACCGAGTTTGATAACTCGGCCGGGTTTTTGACACGTGCCACCAACCTATGCCCACGGGGCTGCTCAGGCTCTTACCGCCTTGCAGGTTGGCGCCAGCTTCTTCAGCAGGAAGGGGATGGTGATCTGGAGCAAGGCTTCCCTGAAGAACTTCTTGCGCACGGTGCTGCTGTCGTAGTCGTATTTCTGCGGGACAAGGGGCGCACCGGGGGAGAGCTTAACAAACCTTTGGCATCTTGCAGGGGAGGAGATTACAGGGGAGAGGGCCGCTCAGAGGAGGAGGAAAATATGCAGCTTTCCTGCCATTTTTTTTTAACAATCCCTTTGACAGGAACCGATTTACACAAGGGGATTTACTGAAGTGTTTTCAGTGTCCAGCATCAGCCCCTTCCTTGGGCTCAGGAGGCAGCGTGGTCTAGGGGACAGGTCACTGGACAGATTCTGATGACTTGGGCTCTATTCCTGGCTCTGATCTGCTGTGGGGCAAGTCACTTCACCTCCCTGTGCCTGATCTCCACTGGGTTCTAGGAACAACTGTGATACCTCTTGATACTCGGTCCATTTAAAGTTACAAATGCCTAGCATTGTTCTACACAATGCACTCACTCCTACCCTTACCTGCCCCATGACTGGCACACAGCATGCCTGGGCTTCGAACAGAAGCTGTAGGCGCTTTCTTTCTGGCAGAGGTTTCTCTCCTGTCTAGCATCCCGAGTCCTTATCGGTGCAGCATGGGCGAGTTAAAATGCCCAACCACTTCACGTTCCAGAGACAGCTGACCTTGCACGCTCAGGTGCGTGCAGCTGCTTTGCAGGCTGCCTTACCTTGAGCACCCGTTCAAGGATCCGCTGGATTGACTTGCACAGCTCCTCCTTGCCCAACATCTTCGCCAGCTCCTGATGCAGGAGCGTCCCGAACGTGTGAACAGCATCGTCCATTTGCTACAATGAGAAGCATCATCAGACGGTGTCCCAAAAGGAGGCCAAAAGACCATGGCACCTTAGGCTGGCTCATGTAGGACATCCAGCAAAGCAATGATGGCAAGGGATGAGCAGAGCAGGCACGGTAACGCACCACCACATGGAGACGGGTCATGGGCATCTCCTCTATTCCTGAATCTGCACCAGGACAGACGACAGGCCCGGTCCCATCTGCTACCCCATCCCACTCACGCTCTGCACCCAGTCAAGATTTTGAAAGCACCAAGTTAACCTGCATGAAGATGTTTTCTTTCCCACCACTAGAGGGCACTAGCAGCACATTTCCCCAAAAAGAGCTGCAATGGCGCATGGGATATCAGTACACAAACTCCTCCTCCCCTTTACGTGGGTCTTGTCCAGACTGGGCCCTGGATACTCTTCCGGGAGCTGCATCACAACCAGGCTCCTAAATCAGCTGTGCCAGGCTGAATGGGATGCGAATGATGGAGGTGGGAGCATTACAGTTCTAGAACGTCTCCCAATTCTCCACCGGTGCCAGAAAACCTGGTGGAAAGTTCCACTGGCTCATAGGCTCGTACACAGCTAATTGAGGCTGGCTTCCTTGACCCCACACCGGAGTATATAGATTATTGCCTGTGGGAGACTCTCTAACGTAAGGAGGAAGAAGAATTAAATCAACGTCGCCCAGGCCTGGCCACTCATCCTGCCACCAGCATGACAGCGTTGGATGTATACGAAATCTCCCGTCACCATGAGGCTGTTCATACGCATATGTTCCCTCCCAGTGGAACACTGAATTGTTCACAGGCACCAGCGCACAGTCGCAACATGCAGGGTCAATCGTTTGTCCCCAAGAATATAGGTGGCCCTTGGGTCAGACGTGCACCAGGCCATGGGCAGCGTGGTGCTGGGGAGCAAAGCGAAGGGGGTGGGCCATTGATGGTTCTGCCACTGGAGCATTGCCATATTCAGAGGAGAAAGGAGGAGAAAAATGAAGCCCCTGAAATAAGCTTGTCTCCGTACCAGCGCTGTGACTTTCACAGGAAGGCTCCTGCGGGGTGGGTACAGCTGGACTGAAGCCCAGCCTGTCCAATGCACAAGAGCACACTCCAGTAGGGGGTGCCCATGCAGCAGGACATTGATGACCAGCCCAATGGGCAGGGCACTGGGAGAACCTGAATTCATAGCCACAGCGACCCACCTAAACTCTGACCCACAGAGCATAGGCTCCGACTCCGGTGAGTGCTCTGGGGCTGAAGCACATGTCAGGAAAAATTGGTGGGTGCTCTGCACCCACCAGCAGCTCCCATCCACCTCCGCTCCACCCCCTCCCCTGAGCGCACGCGCACCCACTGTTTCCCCCAGCTCCCAGCGCTTGTGCCACAAAACAGCTGTTTTCGCGCAGCTGAGAGGGAGGAGGGAGAACGCAGCACGCTCGGGGAAGAGGCAGGGCCGGGGCGGGGATTTGGGGAAGGGGTCCAATAGGGGCAGGGAGGGGGCAGAGTTGGGGCAGGGACTTTGGGGAAGGGGTTGGAATGGGGGTGGGCAGGGAAAGGGTGGAGTCAGGACGAGGCCGGGGAGGCGCGAGCACCCACTGGTGCTGGGGAAAGTTGGTGCCTATGCCACAGAGCCCGGTGGCTAGGGCCAAAGACGGCTCCCCATGGGGCAGTGAGCATAAGGGCTGATCACCCCTTGAGTTTGGCTAATAATGTTAACACGCTACCTGTCTCATGAGGATCTCGGCCCTCTGCTTGAATACGGAGGCACTGGAGACGTCAAATCTCTGTTGAAGACCCTCCAGTTTCAGCTGGTCCATCTTCTCATAGCAGGACTGCATCTTGACAGGGTGGAAGGCCAGCTGGGAGAGCTTTTCCATGTACTGAAGGGCAAGAAGTCACACACACAACTCACTGGCTGTACAGAGAGAGGGCCCTGCCTCCTGCCCACTCCCCAGGCCTGCTGAGACCTGGCATCAGACTGGACACCAAGCTTCCAGGGAGCAGAGGATGCAAAGCCCAGAAATCAGAATCCTTCCTCAACTGCACTCATTTAATCTGGGTCACAAAGACAAGAGCATTTCCAAGTGTCTGGGTCCCCGCACCGCACAGAGACATGGGTGAGCCTGGTGCAGGAAGATCACCTCCTGTAGGTCAATCACAGGTCTCTACTATTCAAATCACAGGTCTCTACTGTTATGCGGGGGGGGGGGGCAGTTGTGTGACCACCTGGGGCTGCTCTTGCTGGATCCAGAGGGACCTAGCAGGTGAAATTGGATGCCCTGGATTTTGTTAAGACTGACTCATCGCCCAGGGTTCAGGAGGAGAGCTAGGAATTCAGTTTCCACCTTAAGTGGATTGTTCCAGCTTCTTCCAGAACACCAAAGGAACCTATGGATCTAGTGGGACCAAGAGTGGTGCTGCCCAAGGAAGCTCTGGGCCCCCAACGGTCTGTGGCTTCCAGCTCAGAGGGGAGCACAGGCCTGCCAGCTCTGATGTGAGCAGACTAGGGGCAGGGTCACAGGTTTATTCTCACCATTCAGCTCCAGCCTTACTCAGGACAACTGGGGGTGGAAAGTGCACTCCCTGCTCGGCCAGGCTTCCCCTGAGCACACACAAGGCTGACACACTGCCTCCTCCTAGATTCAGGTGTGTGTGGGGTGGGAATTAGAAGCCACACTTCAAGCTGCCCATTCACACAGCCCAGTGTCCTCCGCCCCTGGCACCCCCTGCAGCAGCTACGGAGTCCATCCCCCTGGGCCTTCCAGCCTATCATGCTAGGCCAGAAATGGGAATCGATGCAACCTTCTCCATGGAGCCTTACCTCTCCCAGTTTCTCCATCCCGCTTTCGTTAATTACATTCATGTTCATGTCCGTGACCTCCTTGAAGAACACTTCCCGGACTTCAGCAAAACCCTGGCTTGTGGGAATCATCAGCGCCTCCAGGATGGAAGGAATATAGGGCTGCACGTGGTTTCGGACACAGATCTCTGCTTTGGGCAGCACGAAGGCTGGACGAGGAAGAGGCAGGCAGACAATGAATAGGGGATGGCTCCCACTCTGCCCACCTTCCTCGCTGAGCTTTGGAGCCATCTGGAAGCCCAGCATGGTGCTCCAGCTCCTAGAGAACACCTTAGGGAAGGACAGGAGTTGCTCTGCTCCACCCCTTCCAGGTGGGGGCCAAAAGGATAGAGATGGAGCTAGATAAATTTATTAATGGGATGACAGAGTTGCTCACCATAGCAGGGGACTAGACTTGAATACCCACAAGGTCCCTTCCCATCTTACGTCTGATCAGCCTGTCTGCTACACTTGGCAGAACTTGAATGAGGATCCTCCAAGCATAGGTGCCAACTTCTCCTGGCACTGATGGGTACTTGACCTCCCTCCCCCCAACTCCACCCCTGCCCCGTGCCCTCCCACCCGCACCCCCATTCTAACCCCTTCACCAAATCCCTGCCCCGCCTCTTCCCCGCCTCCTCCCCTGAGCGCGCCACATTCCCGCCACGTTCCTGCTCCTCCCCCCTCCCTCCCACAGCTTGTTTCTGTTTTGCGGCAGCAAGTGCTGGTCAGAGAAGTGGGGACGTGACATGCTCAGGGGAGGAGGTGGCGGAGCAGTGGTGAGCTGGGGCGGGGAGCTTGGCTGCCCTGCACCCACCAGTTTTTCCACATGGGTGCTCCAGCTGGAGCACCCACACAGTCGGCGCCTATGCCTCCAAGAAAAACCCGTGGGGGTGCAGAGAGTGCTACTGGCAATTCAGTGGGCGGCACTCCTGAGTCAGTACTGACCCTACAAACAGGAGCGCTCGTCTCAAAGCCCTGGTCAGATTCTAGTCTGAGTAGCTATATTCCATTGCTGTCAGCCCTGCCCCTGCCCTGCCATGAGATGCTTCACTTCCTGCCCAGCACTGTGGTACATTACAGATGCCCGTTCCACCTCAAGGGCGAGAGTGTAACAGTGCAGACTTAGTTTGTAATACTTGGGATCCTTCAGGACAGAAGGAGCTATGCTGGAGGGAAATAAGGGAAAACCACATGAAAAACAAGCGACACCACTTTATCTGAAGGGACATTTTAGGGAAAACACCATTTCCCTTGGCACATCATGTATTTCCTCCACATGCACATTTCTCCTGCCCTCCAGCACACAATGCAATTAGCATTAGCTTCAATTCCATGTTTTAAATAGAGGACGGGTGATCATCTTAGGGACAAATCAAAGACATAAGGGATGGTGCCTTCAAATAAAGCGAGGCTGGAGTTATGTGAACTACAGGACGGCTCCAGCACTTGGCCTCTTCGCCCCCGGGTCAGGTTTCTGGCTCCTAGCCCCAGGACACCACTGCTGTTTGGAACGTCAGGATTCTGCCTAACCCAGTACAGTGGGCTATTGCTGGGGGTAGTCATTTGGGCTCAGGCTCAGAAACCCAAACCCCTCCTTAGGCATCAGATCCCGAGCCTGAACGTCTGCACAGCTACTTCTAGTGCCACTGGTGAGCCCAAATCTGCAGATCCAGGTTCCGAGACTTAGTGCCGCGGGTGAATTTTTTTTTAATTTTTTTTTTTTGCCATGTAGACATACCCAAAGGGGCAACATGTTTCCTACCTCGGATTTTGCTGGCTAAGTGTTCCTTTGATGTGATGATCTGGTCCATGTCCGTGCGAATGGTGCTCTCCATTCTGGGACGCTCCAGCTCACATTTTGTCACCACTGCATCATAGTGCGCCTTTATCTGGTCATAGGCGAGCCTGTAGACAGCATCCGAGATCTAGAGGAGGAAGAGGAACAGCATCTTCAGCATCCTGATCCCAGTGGATGTCTGAGGCTGTGTTGCCATCTGACCTTGGTGAGCCCAGGACCCTTCCTGACCTCTTCCTGCAAGGCAACCTGCCATCTCTTCGCACCCCATGTGGCTGAGTGCTCCCCAACCATGGATATGCAGGGACATCTGGCAATAAGCTTTCTACAGCATGCCCAGGAATTGTGTCTGCAGCAGCCATTAGATCCCCTAACAAGGAAGGGCCTGGCTATTTGAGATCTGCCTAGCAAGTCTTGTCACAGCGCAGTGGCTGGTCAGTACATCTCAGGAGACGCTGCTTCCTGATGTCAGCAACAGCACTGGACTCCATCCAACCCTGAGTTTTGTTCACTCCCCCCACTCATTTCTCTTTTTAAAAACAGCTGACCTGAATATTTTTTCCCTCTTTTCTACTATATGCTTGTGGTGATTTACACTGGAATCCATGCAGACGTCTGCTGTGCACCACCGCGTTCAAATGGCAGGACTCCACTGGGATCCATGCTAGCAAATCTCAGGGCAGCAGCAAAGTGTAGGACTGTAGTTCCCGAGGTTCACGTGCCTGGGGGTGCTTTATTCATACATATTTTTGTTATGACTGCACAGTGCTACTGTATGTACAAGTTATTAATTTGTGGCGCTTGGAGGAGTCTTCTGCCCGGAATTTTGTCATGCTATTATTTAGCACCTCTGGTCTTGAAGATCATAGAATCATGGAAATGTTGGGCTGAAAGGGACCTTGAGAGATCATCAAGTTCAAGCCCCCTGCACTGAAGCAGGACCAAGTAAACTAAGACCATCCCTGACAGGTGTGTTTGTCCAGCCTGTTCTTAAAAGCCTCCAATAACGGGGATTCCACAAACCTCTCTTGGAAGCCTCGTCCAGAGCTTAACTCTCCTTATAGGTAGAAAGATTTCTAACCTGAAATCTCCCTTGCTGCAGATTAAGCCCATTATTTCTTGTCCTACCTTCTGTGGCAATGGAGAACAAATGATCCCCGTCCTCTTTATAACACCCATTAACAAATTTGAAGGCCTTTCTGGTCCAGACTAAACATGCCCGGTCTTTTTTTAAACCTTTCCTCATAGGTCAGGTTTTCCAAGCCTCTGACTATTTTTTGTTGCTCTCCTCTGGACTCTCTCCAGTTTGTCCACAGCTTTCCTAAAGTGAGACCCCCAGAACTGGATGCAGTACCCAGCTAAGGCCTCACCAGCACTGAGCGGGAAAAATACCTCCCCAAGCACTTCCTGAAAGCCAGGTCCCTTTAAAGTGTCAAGTTGTGCACCCAAAATCAGTCACTTGAGGGCAAGTCACTTAGGCCAAAGTTTACACAAGGTGTTAGTGACAGAGGCAGGAATTTAACTCTGATCTCTTGAGTACCATTCCAATGCCTTAATGGACAAGGTCACCCTTTCTCCCTAAGGCCTGTCTCATCCTCCTGCCCCTTTCATGGGAGCAGCACAAGCCCTTCCCCACCTTGGATTATGACAATGAAATAAGAACCCAATTTGATCCTCAGGATTTATGCTGGAAATCTGCAATCTTCACCTTGGCCCTGGAGGACAGAGTGCTTCCCAGTCTATTTTGCTTCCCCTCTCATGCATTAGCTCAGGGTTGCAGTGTCTGAGTGGTTACAGCTAAGGGGCACTGTTTGTTTGTTTGTTTAAAGGAGGTTTCAAGTGGAATTTTGTAGAGAATGTCTCATGGAAACATTTCTATTGCTCTCAAAATTTTAGAACAAGCTTGTTTGTATAAAATCATAGGTCCAGGCCAGATTTAGCCTGTATTCGTCTAAAAATGGTTTGCTAAATATAACTGGGACAAGCCACGCTGCTGGCTTAGCTGTGGCTGGGTGTTTGCTAGGCTGTACTTCCTTCCCCGCGGGGGTGGCCAGCACCACAAAAGCCGCATGTTCTGCACGCAACCATCAGAAGGTAAGTGGGAGGTTGAGAAATAGGCTGTTTACACCTATGATGGGGAGCTTGATAAAACCAGCAGAGAGGCATATGGACAGCTTGTTTCCCTGCGCCCTCAGGGAGAAGGGAGTGAATCGGGGAGCTGATTCACACAAGCCAGCAAGAAGCAGAGTCAAGGGACCACACCCAAGGCAAGGGTACCCGTTCCGAAAGCTGTCAAAATCCAGTCCTGGATTTCCCAGCAGCCAGCACCAATTTCTGGAGTGTGTCATCCATACAGGGAATATTTCAACCAGTGCATGCAAATAGGTATGATTTCACCCCACGCTGCCCGCTGCCCTCGCAGGGCCCTGGCCTCTTTCCACCACTTCCTTCCCCCATCACACTCTCTCTCTCTCTCTCTCTCTCTCACCCAGGGGTAGGCAACCTATGGCACTGATTTTCAGTGGCACTCACACTGCCCAGGTCCTGGCCACCAGTCTGGGAGGCTCTGCATTTTAATTTAATTTTAAATGAAGCTTCTTAAACTTTTTAAAAACCTTATTTACTTTACATACAACAATAATTTAGTTATATATTACAGACTTATAGAAAGAGACCTTCTAAAAACGTTAAAATGTATGACTGGCACATGAAACCTTAAATTAGAGTGAATAAATGAAGACTCGGCACAGCACTTCTGAAAGGTTGCCGACCCCTGCACTAACCTGTATCCAGAGTCTCTGCCTCTCCTGGGCCTTGCCCTTCAGCTTGGGGCCGATCATGGTTTTCAGTTCTGGGACCAGTTCCTCCATCACCAGATTGCTCAAGACCTAGAGGAGCAGAGTGAGGAAGCTGTTAGTGACTAGATCTCACATGGCTGTTAGCTGTCCTTCCACCACTGGGCTCTCTGCTCTCCCCGCCTCCCAACCCATCTTCTTCCTCACAGGCTGGCCCACCATGAGGGCTCTTGGCCTGAAACGATCTCTCCAGAAGACATGCTAACGGCCTCCGTCCAGCAGTTCGGAAGCACTGATGAAGTGCTCCTCACAATTTGTTTTCTAGCAAAGAGAGCCCCTTTGGGCCACAAATCCTTTTCCGATGCCCTAGCGGCATCTGGGCCCTGTGTCCTGACAGAGCATTGGGAACAGGTTCTGTACGGGGAGTTACTTCCTCGTCCCGCAGAAGGGTCTTTCGTGGCTCAGGAGGGGCACACTGGGCCGCTCAAGTCTGAGTGGCGCACGAGACGGCACTCCACTTGCTAGCTAGGATGGCTCCACCAACCCAGGAAGATGGACGGTCTCCTGAGCAGGCCCTGCTGGAGACATCTGCTGGTGGATCCATCCTGCGCATCTGCAAGGACCGAAGCCAGTTTCCGATGGAAGGGGCTGGCCGGGCGTGGTTGTGTCCACATGAAAGACGTGTGCGCAAGAAGCTAACGAAGATGTTCTCCCACCACCAAACACGGGGAGCATCATGATTAGAGCTTCGGCTCAGAGCAGCTGCTCACGGTCCTCTCGGGGAATGAGACTCAGCTCATGTGCAAGCTAACCCAGCCTTGGTGCCTGTGGCAGCCATCGGCCACACTGCCCTTTGCATCTCATTCACGTTCCCATTGCATTACGAGGTAGGTGCTCAACGCATCAGTGACAGTCTCTGCTTGGCTTAGGTCCCTCCCTCCCAGAGGTTTGGCTTGACGCCTTTCTGCCCGTTTCCTCAACGTTCAGCCTTCTGCCCACCTTCCGATTGGCTGGGTTCCTAAACCCAGGCATCGACCCGCCTTTCCCCACCATCTTCCTAGTCCCTCCTGAGGCCTGAACTGTTCACAGGTGGGATTTTGGCACTCCACCCACTGGCTGCCTCAGCCTTGCCAAGGGGATCATATTAAAATGCATCATGCGAGTCCGTAAAGCCACGTCCTTGAGATCTGAGCTCCAGTATTTCACAGCCTGCCAGCGTCCCTCCCCACTAGGGATTCCAGCACCCCCCTGCCAAGGATTCCTCCCCCTGCCTCTAACCAGGAGATTCCACTAGACACTGACGGGGAGGGGAGAGAGGATATTTCCCCTCACATTAATGCTGGGAAATGTGTATTTGCAGAGGCCCAACCAGCTCCCTGAGTTGTAACCAGCCACGGCTGGAATTCCTGCCCTGCCAGAGCAGCCCGACTCCCCATGGAACGCCCTGAGAGGGATGTATGTCAGAAATGGCTTTTACCAAGGCACCTTTCTCTATCTCAATCTTCTCGTAAAGGATGGCCAGGAGCGGTGCCTGCGTGCTGGAAGGGGTGAAGCAAGGGGGTGACAAGGGAAAGAGGAGGGGCACAGGAGCATTTGGGGTACCAATCCCTGCCTTAAGCTTGCCATCAAGCATGCAATTTTTCTTCCCACAAGCTTGCCCTCCATGCCAACCCAGCCCCAGGAGATAGTTTAAAGCCAGGTCTTCATGGAGAGCCAGATGCAGCATCTGAGCAGCATTTCTTGGGGAAGGGCATAGGCGGTAAACTCCCCCATCAAGATACCAGTTTGGGCACAAGCTTCTCTTCCCAAGTTAAGCGTCACTCTTGATGTCTGGGGAAGGTTGGGGAGTGGGGGTGTCACTTTTTAAAAGGTGGCTAAAGCTGATCTTCCTAAAGATGTTTCCGCCCTTTAGGGTGTCACTAGGACCCCAAAATGCAGCCCTGTCTGTGGAAAGGTTGGGCAGGGCATGTGAAGGCATTCAGCATCTCCCAGGACCTCCCCAACCAGCAGACGCCTTGCCACGGCAGCTCGGTGGTGGAATCCATTCATCCCTCCCTCATGGCAATACAACTCCCACCAGCAGAAAGAGAAGTGTCTACAAGAGGGAAGACACATTTGCAAGCTGGGCTGGAGATCAAGGGGGAACAGGCTGCAGTGGGCCTCCAGGCATCCAACAGCACCAGGCAGAGGTGGAGGAAGGACCAGGAGCTGCCAGTGACCTCTACCCTAGCATAACACCCACTCAGCAGTGACACAGGGCTGGCACGTAAGCAGCATGCACGTCCCAGGCTTCCCCCCAGCCCTCCCTGGAATGGCGCCATTTTCCCCAGCCTGGAGGGTTACATGACTAAGCCAGCTCTCCCCAAGAGACCAGCTGCCAGAGCAAAGACACAACGGTTTATCCCTTTGGGGGGACGTCGGATGGGCCACGCCCTGCAATGCAGCCAAGCCTCAAGGCTTTGGACAGTCTAACCCAGCAGGGATGCCAGCTCCACTTCCTCAGCAGCCGCTTAGTCCCCCAGCTAGGGTGACCAGACAGCAAGTGTGAAAAATCAGCACGGGAGTGGGGGGGTAATAGGAGCCTATATAAGAAAAAGACCCAAAAATTGGGACCGACCCTATAAAATAGGGACTTTTGGTCACCCTACCGCCAACGCTGAGTAATCTCAGTCCATTCAGGAGGCTGATTTGGAGGCTCCAAATCATCCCCCTTCTGGCTGGGGCCAGATTACTGTGGGAGAAGCAGCCGTGCAGCTCTGGGCCGGAGGACCTCTCTCGCCCTCACCTGGACCTCGTTGCCACAGAGCATGTCCCAGGTGCCGTACTGCTCCTTTGACTGCCGGTACATGCGGACGGCATCCGTAAAGGCTGGGGCCTCCACCTTGGAGTCCTCTGGGATCCCTGAAGGAGAGAGAGGTTATTTAGGCTTGGGGAGGAGGGTGGCAGAGAGGAAATCACAGAAGATTTTCCTGTGATGCACTCACAGCTTCGGTTATATTTTTGTCCTTCACATTAGTTCTACATTCTCTTCCCCTGCCGTGACTCACGCTGACAGGGACGGCAGCCCTTGCAGGCAGCTCACAGCCAGCGAGCGGACAATTCCCTGGGACTGGAGTAGCATGAGCTCCCCGCTCCAGCCAGAGTGGCAAAGCACCTTCAGAGGCCAATAGCGCTATTTAAGGCTCATTGAGATGGGCCTGGACCAAAACCCCAGATCCAAATACCCGCAAAAGCCCTGGGGACATTTCAGATCTGGAGCTAAAATGCAGCTGCCTAATATTGTTCCCCATACAGCCGCCGAGTGGCAAGAGAATTGATATAGGGCATCACACAACACCACCATTGTCATTTGATCAGGGAGATCCCACAGCACATAAAAGGTGGGGAGGGGAGAAAGAAGGTGCCTGGGCCTCACCAGAAAGAGTTCCTATTGGCATCAGGTAACTACACACCCAGCCCGCCCCATGAGAGCTCACCCGAGGCTCAGGGTTAGACAGACATCTGGAGCACTGGGGAGCGCAAGCCACAGGAAGTGAGGTTGAAAGGAGGCAGGGAGGGAAAGAAGAGAGAGGTTAAAAAAAAAAGTATGAGGCAATGGATGAGTCATGGGCAGCGTGAGGTTCCCAGCCAAACCCAGTGTGGGGAGTGGGGACACCAACTGCACTGCAGCCTGCTCCACTCCCACTGAGATTTCAGCTCCATGAGTCACAGCAGCACAGACCACAGTGCAGACCTCGGGATGGGAAGAGGACTAGTTGATAGGGGGTGGAGTGGCAGAGAGGTGGCAGCTTTTTGCATGACCTCCCCTATCCCTGGAAGCCAGAAGCCCCATCTGTAGATGGCTGTCCATGCAGGGAAGGGAACGGGCTGCACCAGCAGCTGAGGTGGTTAATGGGGGGTTAGCTGGACTTTGAGAGGTACCAGGCTGGGCCCAGAGAGTTCTGGGTTTGCATAACCCATTGCAACACTAAGATACCCAAAAAGAGGTGGCGCTGGCGTGAACCTTTCCAGAGCTATGGAATGATGCTCCAAGCCCCGGAGCTGTGGAAGGCAAGAGAAGCGAGGGGGCTGGGAGCACAAATTGGCTGGTTGCTGAGCATTCCATGCCAAGTACAGGGGTCCCATTAACCCTGCCCTGCCTCCAGCCTCTCTGCAGTCTGCTCTGGGATCTGCAAGTCTGGAACGCACATGCTGGGAAGTGGAGTGGGGGGAGTTCACCTCTGAGTAGCAAAGACGCCGGATGCCTGATGCATTAGACTGCATGTGGACTTCCCTTCTGGCTGCCTTGGCCAGCAGTAGAAGGAATGCAGGATGTGACTGGGACTCAGCACAAAGTCTGGGTCTCTGCAGTCTCCTGCCAGGCAGAGCTGAGCCTCCAAATGCTTGCTTCAAGCCAGCTCTGTTTGTGTGAAATCCTGAAAAGCAGCCTCCCTCCCTCCTACTCTGCCCCCTCAGCATCGTGTGCAAGTTACAGATGCCACAGCATGGAATCCAGGCAGTCACAGAGGCAGCCGAGGAATTCTTAGGGCAGCCGAACTGGGGAAAGGACCAGAGGCCACAGCTAGGGAAATGGAGGAGAAGAGGATAAAATAACTCCTGTGTAGATAGAAGGAAGCGAACGCACACAAACGCGAAATGCAGATCAGCCACTCCCACCTGACAATACATGGAGCAGCAGCAGCTTTCCGAGTGCTAAGGCAGAGGCTAGGACCTCGGCCAGGAAGAGGAGCCAGCGTAGTGTCAGTTCAGTGGTACCTGACATTCGTGCGTAGTGCCCAGGTATTCCCGGCACTTTTCACGGAGACTAGAGCAGCAGGGTAGAATCCTGGCCCCACAGAAGTCAGCGGGAGAAATCCTAGCTGTGCTAAAGTCAGCCTCTGCCCCAAGAAGCATACACTGAGTACCCAATAAAGCCTTTAATCAGGGGCAGGAGACACTTGCCCTGGCAAGATCAGGGGGCAGGGGGAGACAACTCAGACTTTAAGGTCAGAAGGGACCATCACAATCATCGAGTCTGACTTCCTGCACATCGCAGGCCACAGAATCTCACCCACCCACTCCTGTAATAGACCCCTAACCTCTGGCGGAGTTAATGGAGTCCTTAAATATTGATTTAAAGACTTCAAGTTATATTTACTGGTGTTCAAACAAGCAAGTGACCTGTGCCCCATGCTACAGAGGAAGTCGAACCCCGCCCACCAGGGTCTCTGCCACTGTGATCTGGGGGCAAATCTCTTCCCAACCCCAAATATGGCGATCAGTTAAGAGGAATCAGCCTCCCTAGGGATACAGATATCTGAGCACCCAGATGGATCTCAAGGATGTGGATTCAGATACTATGACAGAGTCAAAGTGCATTAGTGTCCTATGTGGTTTCTAAAGTACTCTCAGACCAGAAACTCCAAGTCCCCAGACTTGCTGTGATACCCACAGACACGGGTTTGGAACAGGACCAAACTACAACAGTCTCCAACATGTTACTGCTTTATATAGCACACCCCCTTCAGGGCTCTGCTCCTGCAGCCACCAGCAGCCCTGAGCTGGAATAGAGCCCCATCAGTTTCTATCTAGATTGGGAGGCCGCGTTCCTAGGGCTAGAGCACTGGGCTGGGTTTATTCCTGGTACAGACACTGGCCTGCTAGGGGACTTCGGGCAAGTCAATTCACTTCCCCGTCTCAGTTTCCCCATCTGTAAAATGGGGATATTGATACTGACCTCCTTCGTAAAGCGCTTTGAGGTCTACTGATCAAGAGAGCTATACAAGAGCTGAGAATTATTATTTCACAAAGCCAGGCCATCATTGTTAAGGCTCTACCAATTTCACGGCCATGAAAAATGCGTCAGGGACCGTGAAATAAGCCCTTCACCAGGAAATCTGATCTCCCTGTGTTGCTGGGAGCAATCCAGCCGAGGGCTCCTAGCTGCGAGTTCCAGCCAGGCTGGGGAAGGACAGGACTTGTCCTTCCCCTGCATGGCTGCTCTCGGGGGGGGAGGGGGGGGGAAATCAGACCCACCTCTGGGTGCCTCCCCATGCTGTGGGAAGCTCCGGCGTTGGGCAGCAGCTCCAGAGGTTCCTGCAGCAGGAGGAGGCTTGTGGAGGTGGATCTGATCTCCCCCCAAGAGTGCAGGGGAAGGACAAGTCCTGTCCTTCCCCAGCCTGGCCAGGACTAGCAGCTAGGAGCCTTCAGCTGGGGCAGATCAGGCCCAGCTCCATGAACCTCCTGTGGCTGCGGGAAGCTCAGCTGCTGCTGCCTTCAGATCCCAGCTCTGAAGGCAACACAGAAGTGAGGGTGGCAATCCCATGACCCCCCTATAACAGGTTCGTGACACACACACACCACGGTGGCCCCCTTTTGGGTTGGGGCCCCTGCAGTTACAATAGCCTGAAATTTCAGATTTAAACATCAGAAAACGTGAAATTTACCAATTTTCCAATCCTATGGCCGTGAAATTGACCTGAATGGACCGTGACTTTGGTAGGGCCCTAGGCATTGTGATATCTGGGTGATGCTCTTATTACAAGTAACCCAGAAATGCTCAGGCCAAGATTATTCCTTTGGATGGTCACAACAGCAGCAGTATCTTCTGCAAGGATACAGCCAGGCGCCTGTTCCACTGTTACTACTGGGGCGGGCGGGGGGAGGATTGCTAAATCCACTGAAACAGTTCAGAGCAAACGAAAGCAAACTCCTTCAAACTGTTTTGAAGCAACAACTGTTGTAAATGGAAGAATGCAAAAGGGGGTCAATTTTACATTAATTTAGTAGCAAAAAAAATTCCTAAAAATCTTTGAAGTTAGACTCCACTGGCCCTCATCATTTCTAAAGTTTGACTTTAATTTAAAAGTCCCTACGTAAAAACGGCAAGTACTCAATGCATCCTACTCCTCGAGTGTCAGACCTACCTGCAAAAACCAGTTTATTTACTTTTCATTCCGGTTAGCCCTGCAGCACCTGACTCACGCATCTGACACCAAAATTGCTAACCAAGCAGCTACTGTAGAATCTCTGTTGCGATCTGTAAGCCAGGGAGAACCTAGCTGTATATTCGCACCCCAGGAAGTGCATGATGGGTTGGCAGTTAAGAGGGGGAAAAAGAAATCACAAGGCATTTTTGCTTGTGTGCCGAGTATTTCTCTGGAGCGTAGGCAACACAAACATGAGGAACCACAAGTCCGGTTTTTAATCAAGGGAATTTCAAGATAATCTTATTGAAACGCAGCTAAAAGATTTAAGAGCATAAGGGACCATTATAATCATATCATCTGATCTCCTGCAGAGAACTGACCGGAGACCCTCCCCAGGGAGTCCTGGGCTATCTCCTTTAGAAAGTCGTTCTGTTACTGGAATCTTTGGTTTTATTTGTCATAAAGTGCAGTGTGGCATGTTTAAACATGCGCCCCTTTAACACCAGAGTTTTTCAGGGCAGAGACTTCCTAGTTCCAAAGCCTGTTTGGGGACAGACGGTCTGAGAGGAGAGCAGGTCAAGGCAGAGCTGGTGATTTCTGCCTGACAGCCAAACCAGGACACCTGTAATGGTGTTTAGCGTAAACAGCAACACAGCAGGGTAATGCACTAACTAGCCTCTCCCTTCCAGTGACTGAGGTTCACAACACAATATAGATCAGCAGCGAAGCAAGCTGGACGGGCATCCGCCTACTCCCCTATGTGGGTGTTTGGCCCAGGTGAGCGTAAGTGGCAATCTGACCAGGAACGGAGTAGCCAGAGACACGGTGCATCAGAAAGCTGGACGAGGCTGAGGAAGCGTGTGCAGCACCTGTTCAGAAAGTGCTGTGCTCTAAGCAGCAGCAGCCTTCCAGGTAGAATGTGCTAATTTGCCCCAAAGAATGCTGGGTAAAAGTGATCCCCCTTCCATTGGGTAGCTCCCACCTCCAGGCAGATTTTACTCCTGCTGCGGCCAGGGCTACCCAAAGGCCTCTAGGGGCCTGGGGCAGAATTTGAATTGAGACCACTTCCCCCTACACTGTCAAAAACATTACTGCTGATGGGATACCTGGAGGGGCAGGGGGAGTTGCAGAGAAAGACCACCCAGCACACACCCCACACTGGTGGCTCCTGTCCTGCGCGCCTAGCCCCAGCATCCCACTCTGCAACTTGGTGCATGGTGTCAGTGCCCCCAAACCCACATGGTGCTGTGGCCCCGTGCACCAGGCCATAATGCCACACATTCAAATTTGGCCCAGCAGCTCTTCATCATGACAGGACAAAAGGACGGCCCGGTCAAGCCTGCATGGTACTGCAATCCAAGCGCCAGGTCGCAACGCCACTTGGTTTGGGGACCCTCTTAATGGCAAACGGCCCTTTTTGTCCCGCACCCAACCCCGGCCAGCTCTGGCTGCAGCTAAGTAAATGTGGAGTAAGACAGACCCTCTCCTCCAGCCCGAGGTCTGTAAGTAACCCTCCTGCACTTGTAAGTGCCAGAAACAGGTTTGATGGCGGGTATGGCTGAGCAGAGCTGGGTGGGATTTCCCCCCCCCATCTCACAAAAATCTGAGATTTTGAAAATTTCTCTGCCACAGATGTGGATAAAAGTCAAAAATATCAAAAAGTTTCTAATGAAAAAATCCTAAGAAGTTCCGTTGGGGTTAATCAGAAGGTTCCTTTTAGATCATTTCTACAAAAAATCCTGGTTTTGACCCTTTCACGTTCAGAATTTTTGTTTTGCTGTAAATTAGCTTCAATTTCTGAACAAAAAGCAGTTTTGAACCAGAAAAGTGGATTTTTTTTTTATTTCAAAAGCATCAAGAGATGATTTTCCAACTTTTTCAACTAAAGGAAGTTCATTAAAACAGACCCTTTCCTGCAAGACGGTTCATTCTTGACAAATCTGCATTTTTGGATGAAAAATGCTTCAGGCTAAAAAAAAAAAAAAAAAAAACTCTATAGATAAGTTTGCCAGCAGCCCCTCCCCACCATTCAGCCAGGATCTTACTGCTGGCTGCCTCACAACAGAGGGTTGGTATTGTTTCTGTTAAGATTGCCCAGACCAGGGTGGAATAAATGATTGAAGAAAAAAATCCCCTCATCGTTACTAATGGGGAACAGTTCCTCTTTCATTAGCAGCTGCTAATTATGGATCTTGGTCTCTCTCCGGTTATGTTTTTGTGTCTGGTTGGCAATTTCCCCTAAATCAAGGGAAAGTGGTAAAAGCCCAAGATAATGCAGGGTGTGCGCATGCGTGCAGAACAGGAGAACGAACGCCAGGTCATGTAGCTGGATGGGCTTGCGGGTTAAATCAGAGCAGGCCCAAGGCCTTGTAGTCCAAGCCTATATCCAAAGTCTGCAGCTCCAGCAGCCCCTTGCCCAGAATACAAGTTTACTAGCTCTGTTTGTCGGAGATCTCCAAGCACTATGAGGAACTAGGGTGACCAGATGTCCCAATTTTATAGGGACAGTCCTGATTCTTGGATCTTTTTCTTATATAGGCTCCTATTACCCTCCACCCCGTCCCAATTTTTCACACCTGCTGTCTGGTCACCCTATGAGGAACCCTATGGCCCTCACCTTTGAAGTAGGCCAGGCTGATTGGGCCTAGGACAATGCTGGAATAAATTGCCTAGGGAGGTTGTGAAATCTCCATCTCTGGAGATATTTAAGAATAGGTTAGATAAATGTCTATCAGGGATGATCTAGACAGTATTTGGTCCTGCCATGAGGGCAGGGGACTGGACTCGATGACCTCTCTAGATCCCTTCCAGTCCTAGAATCTATGAATCTATAAAATGCTGCCTGCTGTCTGCCTCCACCACGACCCCAGTTACGTACCCACCAGCGATGGAAATTCTTCACTGTGGGGCTGGACTAGGGAGGTGGTATCAAGCTGTCTGAGCACAGTAATTAATGAGCATTGATTAAAAAGACAGCAATGGACCTGCCTGGCCAGTTCCCCAATGTTCCCTTCTTGCCCTTCCACTTCCCCCTTGGCTTAGGGCCCTGAGAGATACCAGGGAACTGAGGGCCTTTGTCACTCAGGCAGAGCATGAAGAACAGCACTAGGTGGGAAAGGAATTCCAGGGTGGGGTGTGTGTGATAAGGGTGGCCAACTCTCTAATCACACAAAACCGAACACCCTAGCCCCTGCCCTGAGGCCCCGCCCACTGCTCACTACATTCCCCCTCCTTCATTCACTTTCACTGGGCTGAGGCACGGGCTTAGGGTGTGGGAGGGGGTGCGGGCTCCGGCTGGGGGTGCAGGCTCTGGGGTGGGATGGGAATGAGGGATTTGGAGTGCAGGAGGGGGCTCCAGGCTGAGGGGTGGGGCTGAGGGATTTGGAGTGTGGGAGGGGGCTGCGGGTTGAGGTGGGCGTTGGGGTGTGGAAGGGGGTGAGGGCTCTGGGTTGGGGATGAGGGGGTTGAGGTGCAGGAGGAGGCTCCAGCCTGGGGCTGAGGGATTCAGAGTGTCGGAGGGGCTGTAGGCTGAGGCAGGGGGTTGAGGTGCAGGAGGTGGTAATGGTTCTAGGATGGGGCTGGGGTTGAAGGGTTCAGGGTGTGGGTGGGGGCTGGGGAAAGGAGGTGGAGTGCAGAGGGTATGAGGGCTCTGGGCTGGGGCCAGGGATGAAGGCTTTGAGGTGCAGGAGGGAGCTTCAGGTTTGCAGGCGGGAGGGGGGAGTTCAGGGCTGGTGTTGGGATGTGGACTTACCTTGGGCAGTTCCCAGTTAGCGGGGCTAAGGCAGGCTGCCTGCTTGTCCTGACATCGCGTTGTGCATGCCCTGGAAGCAGCCAGCAGGTCCAGTGCTAGTAGGCTGGGGGCCAGGAGGCTCCATGCACCGATCTAACCCACAGGCACCGCCCCCCACACCCCAGCTCCCATTGGTGGAGTGTGGAGCCAGTGTTTGGGACAAGGGCAGCGCGCAGAGCCCCATGGCCCCCCAGCCTAGGAGCCGGACCTGCTGGCCGCTTCCAGGGCTCAGCGCACTAGCCTGCCTTAGCACTGCAGCACTGCCAGGGTCCCTTTCCAACTGGGTGTTCCGGTGGAAACCCGGACACCTGGTCACCCTAGGTGTGACTGATGGCTTTCCCTCTGCAGAGCTGCTTAATGAGCAGCAACTTCCAGCCTGGCCCCAGGAGGAAACACCAAGAGAGAGGGTGAGCGCAGGAAGGGTGTGGAGAGATGCATGTAAACGCCATAGTGTGCCTATGCCAGCAGGGCCTCACCTCACGCACAGCCCTGCCAGCTCCCCATTCCCAACCTGCAGAGGCCTGTGACGGAGCTAAGCTCTGCCTTGCAGGGACCTGTTGGAGCATGAACGTGGAGAGCTGGGATGGAAATTTTAAAAAGCAGCTAATATCTGCTGAGTCAAGGGAGCAGGGAGAGGAGGAGGAGGAGCTGCTGCTCTGAGCACCTCCATCCCTGGCAGATTATCACAGGCAAGTGCAATGAGACACCAGTGAGGATTAGAAGAGTTGAAATCTGACCCACAATGTCTTAAAGGGATAGGGGCCTGTTTGTTCAGCTAAGCCTAGAATGCTGATGATTTTGTTCTGGCAACTGGCAGACAGACAGACCTGCAGTAGCTCTCACGTGAGCCCAGAAGCAAGTGCACTGGTGGCCGAGCACAGGCCTGGGAGATCTAATCTCAGCTCAGCACCCGCTTGCTGTGGGGCCTGGTTGGGCAAAGTCATTTCATTAGTTGTATCATGGCCGTCCTGAGATCCCCACTGTGCTGGGCGCTGTGCATAAGAGACCGTGCTTACACGAGCGGACAATCTAAGCAGACAAAGGGAGGGAGGGGAAAAAACAGAGCCATAGGCAGGGGAAGTGACTTGCCCAGAATTGCACAGCAGGTCATTGGCAGAGATGGCAACAGAGCCCAGATCACCGGGATCCCAGTGCAGTTCCATTGGCCAGGCTATACCACCCCTCCTGGCCCGGCCGTACCGCCCCTCCCGGCCCACCATCTTCTGGAAGGGGAAGAAGTGTCTGAATCCTGTGTGTGACTCCCCAGCCTGTCCAGGAGCTCCGCTGAGAGGAGTCCTCTGCTGCTGAAAACAGCTAAAATCAAATTCATGCTACTTAGGGCCTAGTTACAGTTCTCCTAGTGATGGGGAATTTCAGGACTTCTGGAGGTGGGTGCGAATGTCGCTCCAAGTTCAGGGATGTTACTTGCAGTCCTCTGACAGCCAGACCTCAGGTGGGGTGGGCAACTGTTTGAAACAATGGGAACACTCCTGCAGTTTAGACTGGAAGCTCTTTGGGTCAGGGACCATCACCAGGCGCATTTCTCTGTCCTGGCATTCTCCCATATAAACACGTTGCAATGGGTGTATTTAACACCAATAGACCCTCTACCAAAACAAGACACTCCACTACACACGCTTCTCCCTTTGTGGAGAAGACAAGAGAACGAACACATGACAGATGCGTAGTCACATAACTTACTGCACTGCTGGTAGGCGCTCAGGTACTATGGTGATGGGCACGGTATAAAAACCTTCATGGAGTAAAACCGGGACAGCACCTGGCTGGCTGGCGGCTCTGTAGAGAGTTTTATATGGGCTACCATGAGGCTAAAGGGCACAGTGCTGCTGGAGGTAGCTACTTGTGTGTGAGGCAAGAAACAGAGGCCCTGACCACCAGAGGTCATTAAGGATTGAGCAAGGTTTACAAGTAGGGGGCACTGGTTCTGGCTGAACGATCTATAGCAGAGGTGCCCAGACTGTGGGGAGCGGAGGAATGTCTGGAGGGGGTGCGGCGAGTCCCGGGCCAGTCCCCACCAGTGGCAGGAAGAGAGCCCCTCCCAGCCCGACACCACTCTCAGCTCTGCTCCAGTCCCACTCCCAGCCCTGACCGTGGTCTGGCTGTGGCTCTGCATGTGGTCCCAATCCCAGACCTGCCCCCAGCTGCAGCCCCCTTATCCCTCTCCATGGCCCTGCTCCTGTCCCTGGGAGCCACAACCCCGCTCCCAGCCCTGGCTCCAGGGGGCCATAACCCTGAAAAGTTCAGGCACCACTGATCTATCGCAAAGCAGGATTATGTTCTGCCTCCCTGGCTGGCGTCCTCACATTAACTGGTGGAAACACGGTGCTCTCTGCTCACTGGCCTGCAGCCCCTGCTGGTATCGATGTAACACCCACACTGCGAGGGTGAGATGACGTTAATCCCCGTTTGTGCATAAATTGCAGGGTTGTAAAACGCTTCAAGGCTCATGAAAGGCGCATGAGCTGCTCCTGACAGCAGCTAATTCAATTACGCAGTAGCACTGATTCTCTGCTTGCCTCTCCAGTCCTCCCAGCAACCACCAGCCCACCCAGCTCCCACTCCCCCTCCCCCGAGGCCAAGTGCCACAACACCCTGTCAGAGCATGGAGACAGCAGGGAGATGGGGTGGGGAGGGGTAAATGACAGGAAAGTGGCTCTTTAAGACTGAGCTTTGATCAGTTTAATTACCCCTTTGGGGAAGAAAAATAATAATTAAATTTGGAGGAGCGGCTTGCCTTTAACAAGCGCTTTCCTGGCTGGTTCACACATTGTTGGCTATTGAAACGCTTCGTAACAAAGTGTTTAAACTCCCTCGCAGCGAGCTCCGTCTCCCCTTTCTCAGTTCGGGACCCTCAGCACAGGCTCAAGCGACACATGCAGGGGGGTTCCAGGAAAGAGCACAGAGCCACTGGAGCCTCCAAGCCATTTCTCTCCTGGACTGTAAGCCAAGGACTTCAGTCAACCTCCTCCCCGCCCAGCCCCACCCACTGCAAGTCAGTCTCTCTCCTCCTGCACTTTAACCCTTCTGGGATCTGAACTCCACATATCACAGGCCTCACTCCAAAGTCAGCGCTGAAGAGCAGAGGTACCTATGGGCCCCCAAACTCTCCTTGAAGAGGTCCTAGGGTCTTACCAACTGGTCAGGTTCTGGGGAGAAAGAAGGAAGGAAGGAATCTCTCCCTCAAGTCACCCACCAGATTCCTCACCCTGATGCTTATATATATGGAGATCTACCTATCTCATAGAGCTGGAAGGGACCCTGAAAGGTCATCGAGTCCAGCCCCCTGCCTTCTACTAGCCCTACTAGCAGCACCAAGTACTGATTTTTGCCCCAGATCCCTAAGTGGCCCCCTCAAGACTGAACTCAACACTGGGTTTAGCAGGCCAATGCTCAAACTACTGAGTTATCCCTCCCCTTAACAGTGCCATTCACTATCTGGACCTCAGAGGGTTGTTTTTTGTTTGCTTGTTTGTTTTGTTTTTGAAAACATCCTCACAGTCTAGAGTCCAGACAATGGCAGGCCAACTAGTCCTGCTTTCTCCTCTGACTCTCCCCCCGTCCACAGCTTCTGAGGTCACCTGCCAAGGGAAAGATGGCTGGTCTGGACAATGAAGTGCTGAACTCCATGTGCTTCGGCTCCTGTCCAAGCACGGGATGCTCCAGGACCTAGTCCTGGCATCACCTCTGGCAGCTAGTCTAGTTTGCAGACGCCTTAAGCTGTGCTCAGTACATCCTGAAATGGCCCTCAAGATCCTAGTGATTGTGGGGCTCTGGCAACAACGGGGTAGCCGCCCCATTTGTGCCCTGGCCTTTCACCCTCACCCGGCTGCCACCCAGATTTTGGATCTTTCATTGTGTCCAACTTCAGATCAAAAGTGCTGAGTGAAAAGGTGGGTGTCTCAACTGCCATCCCTGCAAACTCAGTCTGGGATCCAAGAGCCAAGCTGGGTCTTTTCTAGCATGAATAGCACGTGAGATTCTGCCATCTGAAGCCATTCAGGCTCTGCATGAATCCAGCTTGCTCTCCAAAAGCAGCGTTAACTTTGCAGAGCGGATAGGAATGAAAGTAGTAACATCCCATCCACCTTACTGTAGCCAATCGAGTGAGCAGAGGTGGCTTTTAATAGCCAGCGGCAGATCAGATGAGTATGAAGGGGCCCCATTAGTGTCACTGTTTAGACCAGGCTCTCACATAAAGAGTATTTCCATTAATGAGGCTTTCAGAGGTCCTGCTAAATCCTGAGCCACGAGCGCCACACCCTCCAACTCTGTCTAAGTGGGAAAACGGCCATTTCATCCAAAGCAGCAGCACATGCAAGTTGCTATCACAGGGCAACTAGAAGAATCCAGGGACATGCCAGCCTGGCTCTGATGCCTACGTGACAGTTTTGGAAGGAGCTCATTCCCTTCAGAAACAGTTTTGCTTATGAAGGTGTTTTCTCAAGATCATTGGGGACATTCGCATGAAGATACCAAGTTTAACTTGTTCCAGATCTGCCGACTTACCCAATCTCTCCCCCACGCCCCTTTTCATCTTCTGTTAGCACTGCAGATCCAGTGCAGCTATGGGGGAGTGTGGTCGATTCCATCTGGGCTCAGGGATCAACCCCCTCCTGTCCAACAGCCAAAAAATATCCCACCACCTTCCCTCAAGCAAAGTTTTACCCCAGAAGAGAGGAACCCGAGACTCCATAGAGCCCACTAAGGGCTTGGTTATGGCTCTCGATTTTACATGGAGGATGCTCAGGTACTGCAGTGTTGGGCAGCCATATAGAATGACCCAGTAAGTTCAAATTCTTACACACTGAGGCTGCAAACATGTCCCAACAGATTGAACACAGACATGGCCAGAAGGGTCTTTATTAGCACGAGGAAGCCAGCCCCCGGCTTGACTCAGCTCTCAGGATTACTTATTTAGATGGCAGTATCACCCAGGAGGGCCAGTCGTGGCCCAGAACCTCATGCGCTGCGCACTGAACGCACACACAAGGATACACGCGCAGGACGACCATTTAGCAAACACAAAGTGCTTTACTTTTAAGCACAGCCTGTTTGACACGGAAACAGCAGAGACACAAAGAAGCCTGGACACCCCCTACCCCTCTGCCAATGGCATTTCCTAAGAGGATCGCTTCTCGGGGCCAGATGGCACTTGGGGAGGGAATAATTCTGATCTTGCATGTATTGCTAGTAACACCACAACATTCACAGCTTCCTGGGGGCAGGGGATGGAGAAGGAGGAGACGAAGGTGCACAAGGTCCAATCTCTCGGTAGGAGGCCACAAGCCCCACACTTACCATTGTTGCAGTGACGCACGCAGTCCTGGAACACCGCTCGCCATTTGTCCTGCTCCTTCCCAGTCATCACGCAGAAGTAGTAGTGACGGGCATACGGGTGCCAAAGGATGAGAGGAAACTGGGTGGGGCACTTGAGGATCGGGGCATTGCCAGATTTGGGGGCCGTCCCTGATGAAAGAAGAAAGAGATTCCAGCACACGCCCGTGACTCAAGCTAATACTGGTTGGAACTGGCCAAGCAGGAGGCCCACATTCTGGATCCAAAGGCAAGGAATGGGTGAAACGTATCAGAATGAGTGCCAAGGAGATGGATGGCCTCAACAGCCTGACCACAAAGTGGCTTTCTGCACTGCCCCGCTACGGGGGCTCAACCCAGACCCATCATATGGGACCTAAGGGGAGGCCAGTCTCCAGGGGCCATTCAGCCACTGTGGAGACTACTGGCAAGAGGCCAGTTAACTCTAAGCGGGTGTTGCTACTGGACCAGATTCCCTCTCAGTCTCACAAAGCCCTGCCCATATCATGCTGTATTTTAATTCAAGGGGGGTTATTTCCTCTCATCTCGTTACTTCCAGCCTCCACTTTCACCATTTGGTTGCATTCCTATTCTGGGTCTTTGTGTCGCATCAGCTGGCAGGAAAAGCCCCAGCCCAGGGAGCTGGCACCAGCTGTCAATGGGGATGTTCGTGTTCCCAGGACTGGCACGGGACTCACACCTAGTCAAGGGCATGGCAATGAGGCCTCTATCTAGATCTGCCTGCAGAACAGCTCCACCGGAGCTTTGATGAACCAGAGTCAGTGGCATTCCTAAACTGGCTGCCCCAAACTAAGATTGAGTGAGGGGGGAATTTGACAGCAGCCTTCAAGTACCTGTGGTGGCAGATGACAGAACAAGAAGCAATGGTCTCAAGTTGCAGTGAGGGAGGTCCAGGTTGCATATTAGAAAACACTATTTCACTAGGAGGGTGTTGAAGCACTGGAATGGGTTACCTAGGGAGTTGGTGGAATCTTCTCCCTTAGAGGTTTTTAAGGCCCGGCTTGACAAAGCCCTGGCTGGGATGATTTAGTTGGGGTTGGCCCTGCTTTGAGCAGGGGGTTGGACTAGATGACCTCCTGAGGTCTCTTCCAACCCTGATATTCTCTGATTCTCAGATACGTACTTGCCCCAGTCTCCATGTGCTCCAGAACTAGCTCTGGGGACGTCCCAAACCATCCCCCACCTCCCTTTTGCCTGAAGTCGAGGTGGTGACCCAGACTACCCTTCCTGTTCTCAGGGAGCATCACAGCAACGAGGTTGCCCACTGGAAAAGCAGTAGGGAGTGACAGGCCAAAACCGAGGGGGCAGCTCCACTGCAAAGCACGAGTTAAGTGGCTAAAAGGAACAGCCCCAGGGAACTTGAAGGAGCAGCTGAAGGGCCCTTGGCATGTGCCTCTGGATGACAGATCACATGAAGACTTGTTTCAGCTGCCGTGGAGGGATGGATGATGAGCACGCTGCATTCCCACCTGAGATCACCAGATTTTGTTAAGGACGAGAGTCCCAGAGGAGAAGGAAGCAGTAGGGGAAGCAACCACATCTGGCAGAAAGGAAACCAACCAACCAGAAGCAGATTTCCTGCTGGGGCGTTTAAGAGTCTCTTCAACAAGGTCAAAAGCGTGGGGGTAGCGCTTGCCTGACAGTGCAGAGAGGACGGGAGGGTCTCAGCCTGTGGGTGGGAGCATGTCTGCACAGTCTCTGTAACACAGCATTTAGATGCAACCTGTGAACACTTTTCACAGCAAGGGCAATATAGCCCAGGGTCCTGGCCCCATAACCACCAGCTCCTCCACCTGTTTTAGGGACATAGGTTCAATCCGCATGGGGTTGATCACTGGCCCAAATTCAGTGCCCCCAACCAAACCCTGATATGCCTTTAGCAGAGAAGCAGAACCCTGCCATAGCTCATTGCGCTCTGAGGTGAGGAGAAACTGCAGAGCCTTGCAATTTGGCAGGCTGCTCAAGGAGTTTTATGCCTTATACAATGGTACCCTCCAGATGGCTGCGCCTGTCCTGCCTTCTGTACCAACCACTTCCCACTCTGGTGGGCTCCCCTGCTGTCCTGGCTGATACTCAGAAGGAGGCTCTGTTATCCCATTGGGAACGTGCTATTCCTGGCCAACTTCCTTCAGCCGGACGCCTTTTGAGCCACCCCTGCTCCTGCTGGAATCTTCTCACCCTGCCCCACCCCCGGAGCTATTTTACGCACTGGCGGAAGGACACCTGAATCAGACTCGGTTTTATTTACACACCGCTGCGCTGAGGCATTTTTCTGCAAGACACAGCTCAGTCTGCACCCTGCAGCAGCAGCTCTGCTCTGAAGAGAGGTGTTCCCCTATAGCACCCCTTGGGAAAGAGCCCCTGGAGTGGAAAGGGAAGGTGTTCTCGCCAAGGCACGGGGAGGGTTTCTACCAACTCCCAATCCCACAGACCTGCTCCTTAAAAACGAGGTCATTCCATGCGGTTTTAGAAATCACCAAAGATTAACCTGGTTTTAAAAATCTGGGGGTGGGGGGGGGGGAATCCAAGCACATAACCAGAACCAGGACCGCCCAGCAATGCTGCAAGGGGTGGCTAGCAGGGTGGCCCATCTTAGCCAACCAAAGCCAGCTCGTTTCGAGATCGTAGGGGACGAGCTCAGAGTGATCAGATATTTAGCATTGCTCAGCTCCCAATCTGCACCCAAGCGCTTTTGAAAACCTAGCACTGAGCCCCTGAAAACCAGCCCTGCCCCCCTAGTCCTCTCACCGCTCTCCAAACAAGAGAGCGGGAGGAGGAGACTTGGCCAGAGAGATTTCTCATTTGCTAAGGGAAATGGTTTCAGAGAAATCAAGTGGCTGGCTCTGGAGAGCAGAGGCTAGAAGTGACAGGCTCCCTTCCCGGAAAGGAGCAGAGACAGCACAACAGGGGCCCTGGGGAAACAATCCCAACTGCATTCTCAAGGAGCAGAGCCAGGGAGGGCAAGAAGGCATTTGTGTGGGAGGGAGCCTATGCCATGTAAAGGAGCGTTCATGTATGCATGGTACAGCAAGGGACACCAGATGTTTTCACTCCTCCCTACCTATACTGTGTCCCGTCCCCCCCTCACCCCCCCCGGCACTTCCTTTGGAGCCACCTCTCCGGCTCCTCTATTTCTCCCCATGAAGAACACTGAAGCCAGGAGCTTAAAAGGGACAAAAGGGGACCAAGATCACATGTATCCATGTCCGCCTCCAGCTCCTGTCCTAGAGATGTTGAAAAGCATTCTGGGATAGCAGGAGAAGGAAAACACAGACGTAAGCCAGCCTGGAATAACAGAGTGGCCAACGTACATCACCTGTTCTAGTCCTCCGTCATCCCACCCTCCCCCTTTGCACCTGAACATGCAGAGCACCTGGGAGATTGGGTCATCAACAGGGTGGACATACCTGGTAAACTGCTATTAACAAGCTCAAGATACTGGTCCAGCGAGGTGAGGATTTTGTAGCCGGCGCTGTTGAGGACTATTCGAGGCTGAAGCCCTCTGTCATAGGCCTAGAGAGGAAGGACAGTCAGTCTGTGGGAGCAGTTCCCAAAGCTGCTCAATCCAGGATCCGTAACAAGCTCATGTCTCGGAAACTCTGTAAGGCAAGACCTGTGCCTTGCTCCTCACCCTTGTTTTTGGCAGGGGTTAATAGGCTAAGGCTCGCCCATACAGACCTTCTAGCATCTGATTCTTGTGACATGGGTGCGTGTGCATGGGAACCTACTGTGACTGTGGGATACTCACTGGTGTGAAAGGTAACCAGGTCAGCAGATGCCTGCACCTTGCTGGAGGATTGTGATGGGGGAAAGGAAGTGGGTGTCTTTTGATACATCTCCCACAGAAGTGCAATAAGATAGACTGCTCCCTGAAGGGGATGTCCCATGCTGGAGATCAGTGGGCTCCACGGCATTCTACTGCATCAGGGGAACATGACATCTCAAGCTCAGCCGTCCCCATTGGCGAGGGCATGTCCCAGTGCTCAGGACTGCTTTTCAACTGGTGCAGCAGCCAAAGGAAGCCAAGAAGTTGTTCAAAGCTTCCCTTCAGTTCCCCAGCTCTGTGACTCCAGCCTGGTTTCTTAAGTCCATTTCTCAACTGGAGACAGCGGACATGCTCAAGGAAGTCTTGCTTTGAAGCACTAAGTGCACTGAGTGAACTGGCTAAGCGTCATTCATGTGCAAGAGCTGTTTGAACAGCTGTTGCTGAAGGCTCCTTGGCAGGAGGAGAGCTCCTTTAAGGGGTACATTCCCTGGCAGGCTCTACCCATGCTGAATAGGCCTCCTGGACAAAAACACCCACCACAAAGCAGAGAGGGAAGGGGAGAGGGGTGGAGAAGCAGCGAGGGCCTCACCAGTTTGTTCTCGTATAGCACCAGGCCATAGTTGTGTGGCACAACGCTGAAGCGGTTTCGCCACTTCTTGTTTTCCTCCACGTACTGGAAGAGGTTCCCCGAGATGATGATGCGGTCCTCCAGAGGAACCTGCACAGAAGGGGAGACACAGCACAGTGAGCGGAGGAGGAAGGAGAATTGATGGTACATTGGAGAAACCAAATTCAGGGGAACCAAACCACGTACACCAGCTGGGGATCTGGCCTCTGGCCCTTATGCCAAAAAAATGCTTAGCTCTTATACTGCATGGCGTTTTCTACTTATAGCTCAAGAGCTAGGTAAGCGTGATCCTCATTTTTTAGAGACAAGGAAGTGGAGTCAGAGAGGCAAAGCGACTTGCCCAAGATTACACAGCAGGTCAACGGCAGAGCTAGGATTAGATCCCAGGTCTCTTGATTCTCTGTCCGGAGAAATACTCCAAAGCCTAGAGCTGGAAAAGTCCAATGGGTGCTAACGAACAGCTCATACATCACAACTTGCCTTCAGAATCCTCATGCTCATTACAATCCCCCTCCCACTCCAGAAAAGCGCATCGTTCAACTTATTGATCTGTATGACAGTAGCGCCTAGACCCTGATACAGATCACATATTATGGTGCAAGGCACTGCACGTAGCAAGAAATTCTCCCTATGTGACCCACAACCCCCTTAATGCCAACTGGCAAGGACATTACAAGAATATGCCAATTCGGGTCCATACATTCTGGTTCACCAAAGAATGTCAAGTGAGGTTTTCAAGGAAAGCCAGGGTCACACTGTAAAATGTATCTAGAGATACTATATAAGGAGTTGTGTGTATATATACTGAAAAGATGTTCTTAGATTCTTATCACAGCAGAAGTAGAGAAACTGGTTTTCTCTCCCACACGAGAGGTTTATTCACTTGTCTCTGTCAGATGTAAATTAAACATTGTTAACTAGGACAGTGGATACCCATTTATATAGGACGTTATTGAAGTCAACAAGGAAGCAGCACAGAGGCAAAACAAGCCCCGGGGTGTTCTCCTGTCTCTGAGCACAGGACAATGAGCTTTGGGGATATAAATAGATGGCAAAGATGACACTCCTCATCCTACACCTAGGACATAAATGGGCAGTGCATTTTCATTCATTCAGCCAGCTTGGTTGAAGATGCTGCAGCAAGCGTACAGTGGGATAAACTTCTTTAGATAAGAGAGTAACTTGTGAGTTAAGTTTAATCTCTAGAAAGCACGTTATGTTTTTTTTTTTTTATAAGTAAGCCTTTTTTTCCAACTCATTATCTTCTGACTCTTTAGTCTTTGATAATAAACCTATGGCTTTCACTATCAATATATCTCAGTGCTGTGATTTTAACCAAGGTGCTGGATCCTGAGTTGACTCACACAAGCTACTGCGTACACTGTTCTTTTGGGGACCACAGACCTGGCATTTGTGAGAGTGTTGGGTGGATAAGCAGCTGAACACCACAGGGGAATGCTTCAAAGTGTCTCGGGGACCGGGGCGCACCTACTGCCAAGCTGCAAAGCAAAGTGAGGGCTGGCAGAGCCCAGATGAGTGTGCTTGCACAACTAATAGGCTAGTGGTATCACGGAGCTGACACCCAGCAAAGCACAAGCAAGATGCCCTTTTGCTGGAGGCAGGGGGTAGCAAAGGAACTCACAATCCTGGGTACCCCAAAAAAGTCACACCCTACCCAGAAGGATTTATAATCTGTGTAAGGCATAGCATTGGAGGTGAACAGATTAGTGGCCTACAGTCACACAGCGGGTCCGTGGTGGGAATAGGAGTCAGGTCATCCTTGTCCCAGTCTGGACAAAGACCCATTCATTGGACTAGGCGGCCTTCAACTTTCTAAGCTTTTTGCCCTGAAAGCTCCTGTGTGTTAGAACTTGTTATGTGAACCCAAACACAGGCTTGCCCAATGATCCGAGAGAATTCAAGTCTCAAGGGAATTTTTATGATCCATGGAATATAAACAAGAGCAAAAAGCACTTCTTGCGGAGAGTGTCTCTCTCTCAGTCTTGTAGCCAAGTTTTCAGCAATGAAAGTCAGCAAAAAGGATCAGTATTTAGAAGATATTACACAGGCGTTAAGTGATCTAAATCCACAGACTCTGCCTCCCCACAGTAATATTTCAGATGGGAAGCTGAGGCACAAAGACTAAGGATATGTTTTCACTGCAGAGTTAACTCAGGCTTCTGCCACACACAAAACCCTCTCAGGTGAGTTTAAGGGTGCTTTTAAGCAGGCTAGCTGGCCTGGCTGGGGGTGTGGGTTACAGCTCAGGTTCCACTTTCACTCTGGCTGGCAGTGATGCACCCACTTTGCAGTGAGGACTCAGGCTAAGCCATTTGAATGCTGATAATCCACCAATGCCTTTCCGCAATGCCCCCCCTTGTGTCCAGAAGGACAGAGAAGTCCTCCCACAATTCACGGGGAATGAATCATACAGCAGCCCAGCTGACTGCAGCACAAAGCACCATGGGATATACCTCCAGCAGTCCTAGCGACACATGGGGAAGCATAGCACCAGTGAGGATGCAGTAACTGATATAGCTTTGCAGGGGGGTTGCTCACACCTAAACTAGGCTAACTCAGTTGCTGATCACCCGAGTTAACCCTACAGTAAGGGATCGCCGTAAAGGGATGTCTACACTGCATGGTAAACTCAGGGTTAGAACTCAAGTTAGCAGATCATGGGTTTGTTAACCTAGGGCTTGAGCATCTATTCTTCTTTGTAACCCCAAATTAGGAAGTGTTGAACCCTAAGTCCCAACCTGGGGCTCCAGCATCTACATTGTATTATGCAGGCCCAAGTCCAATCACCCTTATCCCAGACTTCCTTGCGTCCTCCAAAAAATGTGGCAGCCCTAGCCCTTTGTTCGTGGTGCAACATGGGAAAACTTGACTGTTCAGAGGACAAAAAGTTGGTCCATGGGATACTTTTGGCAGACTCCCAGACCATGAATCTGAGTGGCTGTATTTACACTGCAAAGCAATAGGTTTGAATCCTGGGTCCCAGCTTGACTAAGGCTTGGACCCCTGTGCAGTCCTGGGACGCTGAGTTAAAGCAATGTGTTACACTTGAGCCTCAGTTCAAACCCTGGACTTACACTGCAGCATAGACATAACCTCAGTGGTTTGTCCAAAGTCTATGGCAGAGCAGGGAATTGAACCAGGATCTTCAGAGTCCCAAGCTAGCGTTCCAACCACTGGACCACCATTCAGAGGCAGAACAAATTAAAAAGTAACACCAACTTGGATGCTACTGCTGCTCACAATCTTTCTCTCTCCCCAGCCTTTTAATATATCCACTATGGTTTTTTTAAACAACTTTCTTGTAGGTGTGTCACGTGTCAGTGGGAACAAATAACAAGGTAAACTGAGCGGCAAAATATATCAGGCAAAACCAGATCAGCATCCACCGAGACAGATGGAAGTTTTCCTCCACTTTTTCAGTTCTAGTAATTTGGGTGTTGCCTGTACCAATGCTAGGTATAAAATGTCAGATAAAAGTATAATTGTTAACTTGACAGTGTCCCTTAAAGAGACTTGCCTGTGGTCACACAGCTAGACCAAGGCAGAGCCATAAAAAGAATCCAGGAGTCCTGTTTCCCGTAACCAACATTCCCTCTAGGGTCATTATCCAGGGTTTTATAGCAACAGTAAATAGACTGACTAATTCAATTTTTTAAAAAAAGCATCATGCATATCATAGCTTTCCTACTCAGATTTGAACCTTAGCGTTCATAAACTGAGAAGCTAGCATGAACCCTCTAAGCTTAATTACCAGCTTAGATCTGATCTCGCTGCCAACAGACAGGAATCCGTTCCTGTCTCACTCTGGTCTCCCCAAAACCTTCCCTGGGGAACCTCCAAGACTCAGATGCCCTGAGTCTCCTAACAAAGGGAAATAAACCATTCCCCCTCAGCCCCCACCTCTCTCCCATCCAGAATTTCCTCTCTGGGCTAACCTGAGAGTTACTGATGCAACCTCTTTACATCACAATACCAAGAAGCATGTCTCCTCTCTTCCACAAAGAGACAAACCCAAAGACAAGGAAACAGAAAAGATTCTCTCTCTTCCCCCTCCACCAATTCCCTGGTGCTGCAGAGATTCACCCTCCGTAGATCTAACATAAAGAAGAATTTCCTCCCTTTCGTTCCTTAGCCTACCCAGAGAGAAAAACTCAAACAAGTCTTAAAAGAAGCTTTAATAAAGAAAGAAAACCACATGAACATGATCTCCTGCATCAAAGTGACAATACACAGGGCTATTGCTAAAAGAAAAATATGAATAAACAGTCTTATTCAAAAAATATCCAATTTAAAACATTCCAGCAAACTACACACATGTAAATACAAAAAAACAATAAAGCCTATTATTTTTCTACCTTTGTACTTACAACTTGGAAACTGAAGATTAGAAGCTTGAAGATAGAAAAGATCCCCTCTCATAGCTAAGAGCCAGACAAAGACACAGACCCAAACATTCCCTCCCTCAGCTTTGAAAAATCCGGTTTCCTGATTGGTCCACTGGTCAGGTGTTTGGTTCTCTTTGTTAACCTTTCCAGGTAAAAGAAACATTAACCCTTAGCTATCTATTTATGACAATGCAGTTCTACTTTTCCAAGGTACTTAGAAGAAAAGTGCAAGTAGAAAATACAGTTAAGGAGGTGACGAATTCAAGGAGGTGGGTAGATTAATGGTAAGCTAATCATAAGGCAAACAAGTGGGGTTTTCGACAGTAACAAGGTTTAAAAGCCCAAGGGGGGAGAGAAGCACGTGGAAACCCAAGGCTTGGTACTCAGACTATGCAATAAGACATTCAGCGAGAACATCCCACTGCATACACCCTCCGAACAAGATCCCTCACACCCCCATGCAGGTACTGGGATGAGAAGCTTTTGGGTGGAGCCTCCGTAGTCAGGAGTGAGTAAGTTTCTCTAGCAGGGTGGCTTGTCGCAGCCTGTGCTCAGAGCACCGCCCCATAGCCAGAGCTGCAGAGCCCCTCTGAGGTCAGCCTTGCACTCACAGGGTATGGCGTGAATGTGATGCACATGGGTGGTGGCTCTTTAAAACCAAGTGTTTATTTACAGCAGATGCCCTGCGCAGGCTAAGGCCAGACCCAGATGGATACAATGTTCAGACAAACCCTCTGGTGCTGAGGCTGATGTACCAGATCCCCTGGAGAAGGGAGCTGGGTTTCAGTGCTAACCACTGACAGCTGAAACAGGGCCTACAGGACCAGCACATCAGACTCCAAGCAATGGAAATCAAGGCTTCCCCTGGGGAAGGAGAGGCTGTCCCAAGGATCTGAGAGCTACGTCCTAGCATCAGTTCCTCATGAATTGTTTCTTCCAAAGATTAATCACAACAAGAAGCACTTTCTGGCCTACGTTCAAGAGACCCACATTCCACCAGATGTGGCCAGCCCTGCCCTTCCCTCCCCATGAAGCAATCCAATACCCACCGCCATTCAAAGATGCACCGGGAGATAGGGATCTCGTCGGGACCAAGCAGAAGCCAAGGAGTGGGGAGGAGGGGGCCATGGGCAATGGCTTCTATTGCAACCCCAAAATTCTGGACACCAGCTTTTAAAGTAGTCACAGCCCATTTAACATCACTGGTCCTCTTGGGATTATACGAGGAGACCACTAACAGCAGCCCCTGCAATCAGTACATACTGACCCTGCCACAAAAGACATGAGTCACTGTTACAGCCAGTCAGTGTCCATAGACTCCAGTGGCTGCTGGTCACAGGGACACAAATCCCTGTCCACTATGCCCAAGCATGAGACAGCACCTCATTTTGGAGCAGAAAAGCAAATGCGCCACCTCCTGTGGTGTCCTGCTATTGATTCCTGCAAGTCTTTGACCAAAAAATGCCACCAAGTCATGAAAAGCCAGAGGTATGGCCTGTGCTAGAAGATGACCAAGGGCTTGTCTACACAGGGACACTGGACCAGAATAGCTAGTGGGGAGGGATTACTCCGTAACAGCTACTCCTGTCTCCCTCACCCTGTCGTGAGCCTCAGTAGCCACCCCGCATCAGGGCAAGCTCACTCTCCTGAGCAACAGGAAATTGGAATGCCCAGATGTCTTGGGACCCCACGTTCTACTCTCTCCTCTTTTCTAAAGGAGAATCAGTGCAGTTCACATGGTGCAGACGTCCTTCAGAGGACATCTTACCACCAACATCCCTGCCTGCTGAGCATGCGCATTAACGCTCTCACAGCATCATCTGTAAACAGCAGAAGTTTGCCCTGGGGTCCTTGGCCAACAATCCCCTCACCCACGCCAAACGCCAGTTTGCCGCCACTTTCCCTCTGCCCCAACTGACCCAGCCAAGCATGTCTATGGGTTGAGTGCTTTGGGATCCTGAGGGATCAAAGGCCCTAGATAAGTGCAAGTTATTCCATGGAGCGTCTGTCCGGCCGGGGCGGGCATTTGTCCCTGGGCAGAGAGACAGCAGTGCAATTATGTGCTTCGATAGTTTACATTCGGGAGAGTAGGGGATCAGCTGGAACACCAAGCTTATTTTATAAAATAAACCAACCAACCAACCAATGTGCTGCTGCAAACAGCTGAAGGATAATTGATCTGCCTTCCTGCAGCTGCCAGTTACCATAATTACTCAAGAGGTGCTGCAGCCCACTAACCGAACCCTTTAAATATTTTTGTGGTGGCTCATTTAACACAGTTAACAGGTGATTCAGGAGACTCCTGGGGGCTGACATCCCTCTACCCCTCACCCCCTGCCAGAATGAACACATTATCTTGCAGGAGGTAGTTAATGGCAGTATCGATGAGACAGTATGACCCACACCAGGAACAGGGGAGGGAAAGAGGCAGAGGCAACACCAGCCATGTAAACCGGCTGGTGGAGGGTGTGGTTGAATGATGGGGGCAGATCATATTTAAGGATTTACAGTGGGCGGGGGGGTCCAAACACACCCATTCCCCGGTATCGTCAAATCCAGGTCCCTCTACTGGCTTTATAGGGATAATCATTTCTCTGCTTTGTCAGGAAGAACAAAGAATTCGGTATTGTAATTATTTACAAATGCCCCCAAAATACTGAGGATCTCCAAGCGCTTTGCAAATACAGAGCCAGGCAGCACTTTCAGTGTTAGCCAGGTTTGAAGATGGGGACACTGAGGCAGAGAGAGTCTGCTTAAGAGACTTGCCCAAAGTCACCAAGTTAGACACGGAACACGCAGCTCCTGACTTCCACCCTGGGCTCTAACTATTACACCATACTTCCCCTCACTGAGAGAATGTGTGGGCAGACCGGAGACCGTGCTAAATCTCAGCCTAAACAGGAAGTGCTGGAAGGGCCCAGGATCTAGACACGCCTAGTGTGTTTCTGTGCTTCCAGTTTGCACCACTCTGCCGAGTGATGGAAACGGGCACCGCACGACAACATACCATGGCCTCTGGTGAGCGCTTACAGCTCATCAGCCCCACCAGCCTTACTGGCCAAACTGCCGACTGGGCCCTCTGAACCCGAGTCAGGACGTCTCCACACAGTCGAAGCGGGAACACCGGCCAGTCAGGCAATTTCCAGAGGCAAACGGGACATCAACTTCCCTTGGACTATCTGGCAACTCCCTTCCTAGCTCTCTGTTTTCAGTGTATTGCAGGGGGAGTAGACCCTGCAGGTGTATGCCGAGATCAAGTCTTTCCTCCTCTCTCAACTCCCTACAACCTATAATCCTAAAATCCAACCACCGTTAATGAGTTTCTCCCCATCCCGGTATGAGCCAGAAGAGGAAGCCAGGTTGTAAAGTTAAAAAATACATTGGCGTGTCCAGGGAGTTCTGGAGAGAGGTCAAAGATTCAGCAAGGGAATTTCCCCAGGGAGTGAGGAGAACAGCAGCCAGGTGATATCGCCCTGAGAGACCGATTGCAAGCAAGGAGGCCGAAAAGGGACAGCAAGAGACGCCGTATTTATTCATTTGTTAGTGAGCACAGTTGGTCTGACACCCACAGCACATGATCGCTGGCATGCGCACAGCATCTGGGCACACGTTGCTTCTGCTCAGTTTCCCATCATCCATTATCCTACGAGCAGGGCATGGCTGGCTTGCCCATATTGGTAAAGCGTCTCTAAGCTCTAGATATAAGGGAGTGACTCCTGGATGACTAGCGAGGCCTGAGTGGCGTTCCTCAGATCTGCAGCGTGGCGCAGGGTTTCGTACGGTCTCATGTTGCCAACACCTGAGCTTGTCCAGCTCTCAGGTTGGCTACTTCCTCTCTCCCCTCTTGCCCACAAGTTGCCATCACTAGTCCCAAGTCTTCAGACATACGGAGCCAGGCAGTCTAGGCAACCAGCCAACAGCAGCGATGACTAACGCTGTGCGCTGGGGCTCTGCAGGGACCCCAACAAGTCCAGCTCTCTGTACTGCAGTTGATTTTTAGGGGCTTGTGTGATAAAGGGAGACAATTACAGCACGTCCCGAATCAGAAACTGAAATACCACGAGACTACAAGAGCAGACATCATCTTTAATACCGAGCAATGGCCCACAAACGTTATAGGCTCCGCGTGCGGTGTTCCAGCGCTGACTGGAGTGAAATGCCTGTTGAATCAAGACTGATCATTGCAGGCTGGAACCTGTAGTATCCATAGGCTGCACCTCTGTATTAAAGATGAAGCCAGCTGCAATCTGTTCTGTTTTACGAACATTATGTGCAGCGTTCTGGGTGGGCAGAGCACAGTAGCCATGGCTTTAGCCCGTCTCTAAAGAAAACCAGGTCAGAGTCTTGAGAAGTCCTGCTCTCAGATTTCAGTCCCCCTACCCATCTACTTTTACATGGCACGTTCATCACATCTTGAATTATTGCTTTCCACTTAGGGGCAGATACCTTTTCTCACCTGCTCTGCAACTACAGGATGCAATATGCAGAGTCCAAACTCGCTCCCTTGCTGGGGATTGGCTTCACAAACTTTATCTCTGTGAGTTCAGCTCAAACCTCCTGCCCCTGACTGCTCCTAGGGTTCCGCCCTTAGGACCGCTCAGCTCATACCCTAGATCCTCACTCCTTTATTATCCAGATGAGATAATAAACCACCAACCCTGGTAAGTCAGCAGAAGCCACTTCACACCCCACCTTCCTGGAAAAGGGTTTCAGGCAAACGCTGGCTGCCTATTATGTCCCCCCGCCTTCTCAACACACACAATCTGAGAGCTACTGAGCAGAGATCTCGGAGTTAATCTGAATTTAAAAAGCAAGTTACAAGCACAGGACATGACAACTCAGCTTCACTCCCCTCTCCGCCCCCTTCCTTGAGATTTCCATTTAGCAAGGCCTTGGTGTCAACCAGAGACACATTAATCCACAGGGCCTCATTAAGCAGGGACACCGTCATTCTGGCAGGCTGCCCAGGCAGGGATATCAAAAGCAGGCTGGGAGGCGGACAGCACTGAGAAACTCAAAATGCTTCTATGGGTGCCTGGCAGGAAGAACGGAGGGTTTGTTCATGAACTAAATCCTCTTGCTTCCTGGAGGAGTCCCATCCTTGCAGCGCTCCTTCAGAATAGGACCAGGCTACTAACTGGAAACCAAGTCTCAGCCACAAGCCAGCCTTTCCCAAAGCAGCAAGTGGTCCAAATCTGTGGGGCCAGAGTTCCAAGGGCTCAGCACCTCCAATCAGGGCCAGATTGGAGAGTGCGCTCAGCACCCAGTGTGCCAACGAACCTGGCCCCGGCTGTGGGTGCTGAGCCCTGAAGATTCTGCCCCCAGCATAGAAAGGGCTGATCGCATACCCTGCTCCAAGTACCAGCGGTTGATCTCCCTGCACCTCGAGTCAATGAGCATGATGGCTACTCAGCACCATTCAGGATCAGGCCAAAGATTTGGCTCTGCAAGCCAGCAATCACCTCTGGAACTTGGTATGGCTGGAGGTTTCGCAGCGACTGGGAGAAGCTAAACTGATCTCCCTGCAGCAGATCAGCAGTGGAATGTCCTATTTATATAACCATCTAGTTTTAAAGTTACACCATGTCCCTGACCTCTGCGACTCGCTTCCATTTCTCAGACATTCCACAGCCGCTAGCTGGGATTTATGACACAGGCAACCTTTAAGCGGCACTCACTTGGAGGGCTGGATGTATCCACATTTGGCGATACACCCAGCAATTGTGAATGCCAGGGCCTTGTTCCTCACAGGGGTCTCATTCATCCCCTGTTTGTTTTGCTTAACACATCCACTGAGCAGACTGTAACATGCACCTGCACCACCTTCTACTGTGACATCCTTGCTGTTACGGGACAGGCTAACACCCAGAGCTGGATACCTACCACGCAGGTTACGTGTGTGTCTTGTCCGCTCTACACCCGACATTAAAGATGCCACAACATTTTCCAGAAGTATAGGCGTGTGCCTGAGTCACCTGGACTAGATGTTCCCTTTCCCCATGAGATTGTGTACAATGTGCCATTACGTGGTTTCCCTCCACCCCAGAGGTGGCTGCATTACAGTACTGGACACTCAGCACTATGTGCTTATTTGGGGTTCGAGTCTGAACTCTCTCACTGGTGTAAGTCCATAGACTTCTGTGGAGACTTTACACCAACATAAACCTGATCAAACTCTGACTCGGTGCTTGTGAAGAACTTTGGGATCCTAAAGAAAAAAAAAAAATCATCCTCCACCCTGACCTGAACCCAACCCCAGCTCCCTTCACCCCATATCAGAATCAGTGAAAGGCTGGTGAATTCCACTAATACCGCAGTTGCATGGTGTCTCTCTCTCTGTTTAAGGGTGGAACATACAGTTGTCTTGTCCATCCTAGACTTTACCCACCATCACAACTCCAGCGGTGAGCATGAGCCATGAACAGGGCTCCAAAAGCAGCAGGCGTTTAGCGATCATGATGCCATCTGTCACTGAGCCTTTGTTATGGTGGAATCTAGCTGCTCCTAATCGAAGCCAGGCTCCATTGTGCTAGGTGCTGTACAAACTCAGTGACAGTCTCAGCTCCAAAGAGTTTACAAAACCGGATCTCAGGAGAGTTCCCATCAGCAGGGCAGTGCTGGTTAACAGCCAGGGCTGGCTCCAGCATTCAGCGGCAGGGCCTTCCCTCTGAGAGGCACTGAGGGACCTGCTGCCAAATTGCTGCCGAAGAGCCGGGCTTGCCGTCCCTTTCCGTTGGCTGCCCCAAGCACCTGCTTCCTTCACTGTTGCCTGGAGCCAGCCCTGGCAACAGCAATGGCTGGAAATCTCAGGGAAAAGAGGCTACTGTAGACCCAGTCAGGGAGGTTATCTTGTAACAGGAAAGTGGGGTGCCTTTGGTTCCTGAGCCCAGCATCCATGACTGGGCTCCGTGTCTTCTTCTGGACACCGCACTCACTCACACCTCCTGTGGCTGCACTTTGCCAGTTAATCAGCATTGTGAGCTCTCCCCAGAGACCCCAGCATTCCTACCATGCGGGCAAGCATGCACGAGAGGGTGTAGGCGTCCAGAGAAGTTACTTAGCCCCCTTGGGACTCACCTCTAGTTCTGAATCCAGGTCCCATGGAGGAGACTGCGGGAACGGGAGCGGGACTCAGGAACAGAAGGCCTGTTCATTGGGACAGCAGCTGTGTGAATGATCCTCTGAGCACGCCTTTGAGTTACCGTTACCTAGCGAGGCTGCACTGCCACATCTCTGTTCTCACCTGCACTGCCGCATGCGCTGACAGGTATGAGGCCCGCCACGCCAACTCTAAAGGCCAGGCTAGCCCTACCAGCCTCCACTTCCCTTACGAGAGCTCACCAATATTGACAGTGAGTTTCTGATCGTTCTCATCATTGTGCCTCCAATCGCTATACAGAGCTACTGCAAACACCCCACTTCCAGAGCCAGGTGAGGCAGACAGAGGGAGAGAGAAATGAGGAGGTGCAGGCCAGGGAGAAGGGAGCTTTCCAGCAGCGATGTGAAGTTACAATAGATGTACTGGAATCAGAGGGGTAGCCGTGTTAGTCTGAATCTGTAAAAGCAGCAGAGAATCCTGTGGCACCTCATAGACTAACAGACGTTTTGGATCATGCGCTTTCGTGGGTGAATACCCACTTCGTCAGATGAATGACGATGTACTGGGTTGACTTCTGACTTTCCAAGGCGACTGTTCTGGACCGGAAGGCGATCTGGCTGCAGAGAAGGAGGCTCTTGCGCTAACAGAGCTGTTACAACAAGATGACAAAGATGGCTGGCACTAACTGAACTGCTACAGAGGAAAAAAAAAGCAGCCCTCAGGATCCCCTGCAATGCCATGGAGAGCAAGTGTCGGCACATGGGGTGGGCTGGCAGCCGAGGTGACCGAACGAGTGTCCGAGATCCAGAGCACTGCACTGGTAGGGCTACAAAGGCCATCAAGCCACATGCTTCATTTTGTTCCGGAATATCCCCATTTTGCGGCCACAGAGTGGCAGTGGTGGGGCTCAGGAAGAGTCCCAGAGCGCCTCCCCAGAAGGAAGCTCTGGATAAACAAAATACAAACACACTGAAGTGTTTAGAGCAGAGGCTGTGACTTCTGCCAATCTTAATGCTCTCTAAACAGGCTCTCACGTGGATCACTGCTGTGGGAGGGGAACTCAGGCCCAGCAGAGCTGTTTCCCATTGTGTGTTCACTTGAGTTAACGACCATTACAAAAGACACTTTCAAGACAGTAACCAGATAGTCCAAAGCTGCTGCAGCCTGCCACGATGGGCACATGCTTTGCAGGCCCAGAGCACAAGCCAGCCCCTGGTTAACGCATACTCCACCCTTTCATGAAGAGTTGTGAAGCGCCTGGAGGTCGTTGGAGGGAAGGTACCATGTAAACAGGCCTCAAATGCCCCCCACAAGGCTGTTCTCCCCTACTTTACCAGAGGGGGAAAGTGGCACAGAGTGGGAGAGAGATTTGCCCAAGGTCACACAGCAAGTCTATGGCAGAGAAAAAGGAAAGCTCCCAGATCCTCCAACCCACAATCCTGTGCCTTGACCACATGAGCATCTTCTCCCTGGCAGTCCTGATTTAGGTGGAGTGGCATGTGTACAAGAGACAAACTGGCCCCAGAGTCCAGACCACCACACCCGAATCTTATTTCAGTCTAGAACTCAGAAGCTGCTGGCCAGATTCTCCTGGGGCCCCCGCAAAACCCACAGCTCTCCCATATGTTTACGCAGCACCATCCTGAGCAGCGGCATCTATGCGCTTGCAGAGGGATCGTGCTGAACTATGTGAGCAATGGGCAGAAGTTTAGCCCACCGCTTAACCCACCTGGAGCCAGAAGGTTATTGCAACACAGAGCCATTCTTCTCAGAGTGATCTTATCCTGCGCATAAATTCCCCTCTCCTGTCCATCCTCATTCATCCTGCTCCATGTTTCTTACAGTCAGTCTTGGAAGTATTAGACTCTAAGTGGGTGACAGGTAAATGAAATTTACCGAGGGATGTTAAAAGATAGACAAGCGGAGCCCATGCTTGCTGATAATTAAAATCTACCAAGTGAGCATGTGCTAAATGCGCTAATCAAATAGCATTATCCGGTGCAATTCGGCTTCTGAAACGCCACTTCCAAACATTGTATCTGAGGGTTTGGGTTGTTTCCTGCTAATAAAAGAGTCAGGCAGACTAATATGGATACTCATTTCTAGTATCAGCTGAAATCAAAACTAATCCTTCCCAGCCTAATTATAGGCCCAGAAGGAGCGATTTCCCTTCCCTCTTCTAACCAAAGGCTTCCAACCTCGCACAGCCTGGTATTTCCTGTCTCTGGCTCTTTGTTTATGGTTGAAGTTCACATTCTCTTCCCCCTGCAGTGGGAACAGGTCTGAGCTGCAGACAGGATGAGTGGCACCACTGAACGGGTGAAGAATTGAAACCTAAATGCTCCTCCCCACCCTGGAAAAATATCAGCCAGAGTGGAAACAATGCAAACCTAGCTTGAATCTTAAAGGTCTCCAAGATTCAGTCTCGGGCAGCAGCCCAAAAAAGAGGGTGCGAACCTACCCACTATCCCCATCAGCAACAAACATCACAAGAGTGTCTATACTCCGGAAGTTTCTGAAACCTTCCTGTTTGTAACATAGCACGAGAGACGGAACTCATGATGCTTGTCTCTCTGCAGGGCCAGGGCTACATCTACTTGGACTGCAAGCTCTTTGGAGCAGGGATGTTTTGTGCTGCGTTCGTACGGCACGGAGTACAATGGGCCCACGACTGGCGACTCTCTCAGTGCAACCGCAACACAAATTAATCCGGGCAGCAATAGTTGTGTGTTGATCAGAAGTGCTTCTGAGCAAGGCCCAGACTCCAGTCAGACTACCACCAACTGCAATAATGCATTCGTTTTAGACTGTACCTTGGTCCTCCTAGCCCAGGGGAGGCAACCTATGGCACGCGTGCCGAAGGCAGCACACGAGCTGATTTTCAGTGGCACTCACACTGCCCGGATCCTGGCCACCCGTCCAGGGGGCTCTGCATTTTAATTTAATTTTAAATGAAGCTTCTAAAATATTTTAAAAACCTTATTTACTTTACATACAACTATTGTTTCATTATATATAATACACTTCTAAAAAGAGACCTTCTAAAAACGTCCAAATGTATCACTGGCAGGCAAAACCTCAAATCAGAGTGAATAAATGAAGACTCGGCACAGCACTTCAGAAAGGTTGCAGACCCCTGTCCCAGCCTATCACACACCGCAGGTTAGCTGTGCTAATTAACTTTGTGCTCTAGTACGTGACCAGGTTAACTTTTTAGTTGCTGGCTCGTTTCAGTGTGACCTCTAGAATAATAAGCTAGTAAGTACTGGCAGGGGCAAGGTGTTCAAAGCTTCCTGCTTCGGTCTCCAGCGCTTCGCCTAGCTACATTTGCATTTGGACACTGGAAAAGCAGGCGTGTGATTTTACACGAGGGGGATGGGAGGCCGGAGGGAATGGATGGCAGGTTATGCTCTGAATATAGGAATTTGCATATTTAGTCAGAACCAGTGTCCATCTGGTCCAGTACCTGCCTGACACTGGCCAGTAACTCATGCCTCAGAAGGTGGTTTACTGCCTGCTTTGGGCTCAAATGGGAGAATCTGTCTCCCCAGCATTAGGTCTCCGAATCCCTCTCGTTAGGGAGACTGGCTTATGCCCTGAAACAGGATATTTAACATCCCTTCCCAAATTTGTCAGCAGCAGCTGTAATGGCACATTCTCGTTATCCACGTAAGGACCCAATCTCTGAAGCTCTCGTCCCTAGCCTCGTGCTGCAGTGAGCACGCTTCTGGATGCAAAACCGCCATCATCTATGCAGATGGAAACTCTCTCTCAGATACATCTATCCTCCCAGAGCTCACTCCCTCGAACGTCTGTGGCACCTCAGGCAAGGTGCCCGTGCTGCTCCATACTGGCAGTTTGGAGCTACAATGGGCATTAGGAGTCAGACATACAAGGGAGTGCAGTGAAAGGCAAGGTGGGGCTGCAATGTACGGCACCTCCAGGGAGCCCATTCACTCCTTCTGTGGCTAGGGGAAATGAATCACATTGCACAAAGCCGCAATAACGTCACTTGACTCACTTGGGAAGGAAAAGTCAGTGCTGGAACTTGGGCCAGAGCCAAGCTGCAGGGTGAAGGGCCTGTACCAGCTCCTGGCCTGGAGTAGGAGTCCCAGAAGTTCTAAAGCTAGAAGGTTCTGCTCCCCCAGAATGAGCCCCAGAGCTTCAACCACCTACGGTGGGACTGGCCGCTTGCCGTGCCCCCCCTTCAAACACACATTCCATAAGCACAAGAGTTCAACTCCACCGCTGCAGTTTGGCTTGACTTGCTGCAAGAACTTGGGCTTTCCCCACTAGAGAGCTGAAATTTTCCACTCCAACTTTTTCCCGGATCTCACACTGGAAGATCCCCACCAGGAAGGCCTGCTCTCACAGCACTGAAAAATGCATCATTGCTGACGCTCCCGGCAGCAGACTCGCCTGGGGCATCTGCCTCCCATCCCCGTGAGCCCACCTTTCAGCTACATTTGGGCATGCACAAAGCTCCCAGAGCCAAAGCTCCTTTGACACTGAATCTGGATCCGTTCTGTGGCCCAACCCCATTTCTGCATTCAAGTCTGAGTGCAAAGATGTTGCAGGGAGCAGCAACCCAAGCCAGCATCTGGAGCAGAGCGGAGCCAGAGATCCCAGGACAGGGCAATGAGGAGCCTCTCCCTTACCTTGCGGTGGAACAGCTGGGACTGAGGCCCTCCGTTGCCCTCGATTTCATACCGGACGCTGTTGAAGAGCGCGACTCCATACTGTTCTTCGTAAAACTGGCAGAATTCTCCCAGCACCTTCCCGGTTTTCTCTGAAAGTCAAAATGGAGAGAAGTTTAACGCAGATTGCCTGACTTCAAAACACATTAAAAACCCCACAGACACGCAGGCTACAAACCCCTCTCCCATCTGCTGGGGAGACTCCTCAAGTCACTTTGCACTTTAACATGAAAGCCTGGGACCGGTCCGAGATTATTAGTAAGGAAGCGTCTCGTTTCCTGCAGCTCTGGGGGACTATCTACCAGCTAAAAGCAGCCCTATCATGATGGTTAGCATATCACTGGCCATCTGTTTGTGGGCTCATGGGCACGGGGGGGAGGGTTTTAGTGGAATCATCTTACTCTGATGAGCAGCCGGTGGGTTACTGACTAATCCATACACACTCTATTGCATTAGCAGGACTTGTGGTCATTTCTCCTCCTAGACTAGATACCTTCCACATTTAAAACAACCCCCTCTCCCGCTAAGTCCAACTCTTTTTTTGATCACAATACTCCTGGAAGACCTATGCTGAAGAACTCACTTGCACCTAGGCTAGGACCATGTAGTCTTCCAGTTTGCAATAAATGGCTCTTTACTGTGTCTGCCTGTATTTCTACTGCACACATCACTGCGCCAGATACATAAGCAGGAGTCCTTCTGCCCTGACCATCCAGCCCTTTCTTGCGTTAGTGGTTATGCCAAGTGGGGTCACTTTGGCATATACCTTCCTCATGCCCACATGCCCCACTCTTAGCTCTTAGAGGGATGGACAGGAAGAGGCATGAGATAAAGATGATGCTTTTGCTACTTTTTGGGTGCAACGTGACAGGCTCATGCAGGACACTGATCACTGGGGAATTCCATCTCTACCAAGCATGTCTTAAAAACTGTCTTCCGAGTGGCCCGGGTAACCTCAAAGTCCATCACCTGTTATGTTACTTCAGTGCTGTCTGTTTCCTCTCCTCCCATTCTGAATGTGCCAGGAGAAGTCAGCCAACCAGAGGCCATCTGGGAAGCTTCTAGCACACCCCACAGTCCAGCCCAGTTATGGAAGGAATCCCACCAAGTGCCCATGGGAGCTGCTCCAGTGCACCTGCCAGCAGCCTATCATTCACACGCTGCCCAGGTGGCCTTCCCTGCCTGAAGGGGAGGTTCCATCCTCTTATTGCAGGACACTTTTCACCTGCATGTTCCCAGTCTGGCCCCAAACCCAGCTCTCTCACTGATGAAGGGAGGGCAGCTTTCGCCACATGCGACCAGCCCCCGGGTGCAGGTGCTCAGCACGTCCTACTGAATTAAATAGCCCTGGGCCAGGTCAGTCACATTTCCATCAGCGTCCGATCTGCAAACAAACCCGAATCGTGCAACTCGGAATGGAGTGGTGAATAAGGGCATGTGGGCAGACTGTGCCACTCAAAATATTTTCCCATTCCTAGTGCCAACAATACCAGTGACCTTTGCCAGGAGGCAGAGCTGGCCAGCGCCCAGAGTGCCGCCCTCCCTACTTGGAGTCATGCTCTTGTCTTTGGAAGCAGAGGCCAAGATGCAGAGTAGAGGGATGCAGGAAAGACTCCTACAGAGACTCCAGAAACCCTGGTTTGGTCATATAGTGTCAGGTGGGAACTCAACAACAGTTTTGTTTCATACAAGAACAGTCACTGGTGGCCTTGGGGCAAGAGATGGTGGAAATCACAGGGGAATTTTAGTACAACATACCCCTGGGACCAAGTGGCAATATATTCAAAACTAAGGTCTGCTCTACAGTTAAACTTGTTATTGGCATAGTTGTGTTGGTTAGGGCTGTGATTTTCATGCTGGTATAAACCCTGATATACGGGCATAAGAGTGCTTTTGCCAGCACAGCTTTTGTCTCAGGGAACTGGCGAGTTCCCACGTCTCAGGGAAACACTTTGCTGGGAGAAACTGTTATACTAGTATAAGTGGTTTCTGCACTATGAAGTTTGCCAGTATAACTCTGCTGGTATAGCTATGCCAGCAAAACTTTTCTAGTGTGGGCAAGGCCTCAGGTGTCCCTTCTGCCCTGCTCCCAGTCTAACACACAAGCTGTTCCATACCAAAAGGAGAATTTTCTATCAGGGTGGTAAATACTCGGTAACTTACATTGGCATGAACCAGACAGCCTCTACCACCGACGCTCCACCACCACCCAGCCAGGATTTCTCCACTGTATCACAGGCCAGATACTAATTGCAGTTCAAGATTCTTCCTTGGCTCAGTTTGCTGTTAGGGGCCCATGATCCAAATTCATTCCCCGCTGTCGCCATAACATTTCAAAATAACCATCACACGCAGCGTGGCAACAGCTGGCAAGGACTAGGCCCATTTGTTCCAATATGTATTTGATCAGGGAAGTTCCTCCCCAGCTTTTTAGGATTCTGCAAAGAATTCCCTTAACCGCTCTGGAGGATACTAAGTAGTTCATGCTGGCCACCAACTTGGTTGATACCAGAGACTTTCAGAGCTAAAAAGCATGAACCTCTGCAGTTAGGTTTGGAAGCTGGGCTGGTTCAGAGTCAAACCTGCATCCAGTGTGGCTCCAGCAGAGGCAGAACACATTGAGCAGCGGGTTATACTGGCAAAGTCACTAACAGCGGGACAACACCAGTGAGCCAGACACACGTGGAGCAATTCTCAACTGCCCCAAGGCTTCTTCTAGGAGAAAACCCTTCTCGCATCAAAGCTTGTTTGTGTTGCAGCCTAAGATCAGCCCTCAGACCTGAGACTCCCACCTGCTTCCTCTCCTAGTGTCGGGAGCACTTGGAGCTTCCTGCAGCTCTGGGACTCCCTAAGGGGCAGCTGCCCCCCTGGAAGAAGGCCTTAGCATGACGGCACATGGCCTCAATTCACACCACTATAAGAGTCTTCCAGGGCCTGCCCCTCTTGCCCTCTGCCATCTCTCTATCAGAAGCCGTTATCGCAATGCAGGCACTGCGATTATAGCTTTGATAATGAAAGTGCAGGATGGGGCTTGGCTGCGTCATACACTGACCCGGTAATGAGCAGGAAGAAAGGTTGCCCTCCCTACCCCACCTCCAGGGCAGTGCTCAGCACAGACATTGTATTTAACTGGGGCCTGAAAAGGCAAACCAACAGCTGAGACAGGCTCTGAAGTTACCAGTCGCAGCCCCCAGCTGAGGGGCGTTCTACAAACCTCTGCCAGCTCCAAACCCAACAGTCGTCCAGCAACCACCACAGATCCCTGCTCCACTGCTGCCTACTCTCTATCGTTCCAGAACATGCCTGCCCATTAGCTCCCCAGGGAGGATGCAAAGCAAAATGTTCACAAGCCGCTCCCCAGGTAAAACAAGTTCAGCTCTTCCAGAAACTCTGCACGCCCCAGCAGTACCGTCATCTGGGCCAGTCGCTGCTTTCCGGCAGGGCATTTCAAAGGGACCTGAAGGGAGTTCAGTGGGATTCAGCTGCCTAATTCCCTTTTGGTTCCTTTACAAAGTCCCAGCCCCCATTCAGTTTAGGCCCCAGTCATGCTGCCACTGATATCAATAGGACTTTATCTATTATCAGTTTTCCCCATGTGCTCACACATATGCTAAAGCGCCTATCTAGGAAAGACAGCCCCTGCCCCAAATAGCTCCCAGTCCACGTTCCACAAGGCAACAGGGAGTGATACCAGAACAGGATGCCGTGGGGATGCCACTCAGTGTGCAGCAGCAGTCAAAAAAGCACACAGAATGTTGGGAATCATTAAGAAAGGGATAGAGAATAAGACAGAAAATATCACATTGCCCCTCTATAAATCCATGGTACATTCATACCTTGAATTCTGTGTGCAGATCTGGTCACCCCAACTCAAAAAAGAGATATTGAAATTGGAAAAAGTTCAGAAAAGGGCAACAAAAATGATTAGTGATATGGAACGACTGCTGTATGAGGAGAGATTAATATGACTGGGACTTTTCAGCTTGGAAAAGAGACAACTAAGTGGGGAGATGATAGAGGTCTATAAAACCATGATAGATGTGGAGAAAGTAAATAAGGAAGTGTTATTTACTCCTTCTCGTAACACAAGAACTAAGGGTCACCAAATGAAATTAATAGGCAGCAGATTTAAAACAAACAAAAGGAAGTATTTTTTTCACACAACACACAGTCAATCTGTGGAACTCCTTACCAGAGGAGGTTATGAAGGTCAAGACTATAACAGAGTTAAAAAAAGAACTAGATAAGTTCACAGAGGATAGGTCCACCAATGGCTATTAGGCAGGATGGGCAGGGATGGTGTCCCTAGCCTCTGTTTGCCAGAAGCTGGGAATGGGCGACAGGGGATGGATCACTTGATGATCACCTGTTCCGTTCATTCCCACCTGGGACACCTGGCATTGGCCACTGTCGGAAGACAGGATACTGGGCTAGATGGATGTTTGGTCTGATCCAGTATGGCCGTTCCTGGGAACAATAGGATTGCATGGTTACTCACTAAGGCATGCATGCCTTGGGCATACCCAGACACTGCAGTGGGAGCAGGATTGGGCTGCTTGGTTGTAAGTTCCTCGGGGCAGGGACTTGCCTGGTCGGTCTGTACATTACTGTGCACACTTCCCATAGGAGGAGGATTTATTACACTAAGAACCAAAATGGTTTTGGCAGACCACTCCATCCCAGTACCACCACTGGGAAGGCCCTGAAATCCCTATCTGTCTACCCCTCCATCTCGTCACTGACACATAGCTGGCCCTTCGCCCCAAGACCACGCGGCACATGCACACTAGCAGGGCATACAAAGAGAGCTCCGAGCTCACGAGGGCAGGGTCTCTGCTGCAGCCTGCTCTGCTTCACCCATCCACCAGCCAGGCCGTCAGAAGGTTCAGGATGGATGAGCAGAGCCGCGTCTCTGGCGTGTGACTTTTCCCTGCATACTGCATCCAAGACAGAGCCCCTGAACACATGTCCCCGTCACGTGGGAGAAGGCTGATCTACCAAGGGAAGCTACTGAGTGCAGTCAGCAAGGCTGCCCGTACCAATCCCAGGCCAGGGGAGGGACAATACAAACTCTCCCAGCTGGCACAGCTGCTTTTTCCCAGTGATTATGTCTGCACAGCATGGGAAGCGGGGTCCCTCCATGCACACTGCAGAACGGCAGGGAAGGTCCCCTTTGGACTCTTGCTTGAAAGCTGAGACATGAAGGGACCATTGTCCATTGAACAGACACCACTTGAGAACTATTCTATTCCCGGCTCTGACACTGCCTCTTTGTGCAACCTGGGGCAAGTGACTTTCCCCTTCGGTGCCTCAGTTTCCCTTCCATCTCCACAAACTGGGACTTAACCACCTCTGAGTTGCCATGGACTTCAGTGGGAGCAGAGTTAGGCCAATGCCCAGCCCTACTAAAACTCCCACCCTCCATGCAGTGTCTTAGCCCCAGTGTAGTTGTGGGTTACACACTTATTAACTCTAGATACAAAAAAAGCCTGAGATCCCAGAGACAGGAAATTCCAGACATTAAGATTGTTCCGTCAATACTCGCATGCCCGTATTGCACATCCTGTAGAGTGAGCGTAATACAAGATTGTGGTTATGGAGGAAGGATGGTGGTGTTATGGCATAAACCAGGGGTGGGCAAATTACAGTCCGTGAGCCAGATCCGGCCCCTCAGAGTTTTGGATCCGGCCCCTACGACTGCCCCCCGTGCCGCTCCAGGAAGCAGCTGGCACCACGTCCCTGGAGCCGCTGGGGGAGGGGAGGCAGAGGGCTCCACGCGCTGCCCTCGCCTGTGGGTACCTCCCCTGAAGCTCCTATTGCCGGGAACAGGGAACCGCAGCCAATGAGAGCTTCAGGGGAGGTACCTACAGGCAAGGGTAGCGTTCAGAGCCCTCTCTCCCCCAGGGGCTGCAGGGACGTGGTGCTGGCTGCTTCCTGGAGCAGTGCAGCGGGGGGGGCTGGGGGCGGGGCCCGCTGTGCACCGCTGCCACCCCAGAGCTGCTCCAGGTAAGTGGCACTGGGCCAGAGCCCGCACCCCAAACCTCTCCTGCACCCCACAACCCAACCCCCTGTCCTGAGCCCCCTGCTGCACCTCACACTCCTCCTGCACCCCAACCCCCTGCCCCAGCCCTACACTCATGGCCCTGCATGCAATTTCCCCACCCAGATGTGGCCCTCAGGCCAAAAAATTTCCCCACCCCTGGTATAAACAAAGGCTGCAGGGACTTTTCACTCCTCAAGTGAGGAAAGACCTAACAGTATAGCTGGGGAGAAATCACGGAGTTCATCTTATAGGGTTTCACACCCCCTCCCATCAATTGCTTAAGTTTCTTTAAGCGAAGAAAGAAACATGGAAGAAATCTGCATCCATGCCTTGCCAGCTCAGTGGGCTTTGAGCAGGGCTCAGGGATACTTTTAACCACTTACGGAAGCAGCCCTGCATACGTGCTTAGCGGCACATTGAAGGAACTTTCCTACAGCGCATGCAGCCTGAACACAGACCATCTGAGGTTGGCATCAATAATGGGACTAGCCTCCATGGAGGGTAGGGAAGAAACAGGCTGCAGAAGAGCAGGGAAGGTGCACAGTATAACAGAGCCTGCTCTTCCACTGCAGCCACAGAGACCTCCCCAAACAGCCTCTGCATCACCACACCTGCTTCAGCAGAGCTCTGGCTTTTCCAGTCACAACCCAGGCCTTAGAGAGAACATGTTTAGATCAGGATCTGTACAGATCCCACCGCACCTCCCCACCCCCTCTCCCAGCTCTTGCTTGTGGGATTGTCCATCCACTCGGATCCATTCTGCGATGGAGTTCGTGACAAGCCCAGGAATCTGCCTTAGTGAATTGCCTCTAGCAGAGGACAAAAGGCATCAGGTTGGCAAAGCAGAGCTTTCCTTAAGGTGAGCTGGGCAGAAAGGGTGAGACACAAAACTCATAGCCAGTCTGGGAGCGTCTAAGCAGGTACTTTCTGCTTTTGAGAGGCAACAGCTGCGTTTCACAGGGATTCCTTCAAACAAAATCCTTTCCCAGGCAAACCACCACCGGGGAATTAGAGGAAAAGGTTTTCGGTCACTTTAACAAACCCACGACTTTGTGCAGACAGTGTGCTCCAGGCAGGGAGCGCTGCCAGATTTCACTGCTGGGACCACCACACACAAGGGTTTCCTGTGGCTATCAGCAATGATTGGAGGATTTGGGGTGGGGGGCAGGGTGAAACCACTGTGTGCTTTCGCCTCTCGTCTTTGGCTTTAAGAGGCATACAGACAAGCCATTTTTACAATGGCTCTCAGAGTGCACGAAAGGGAATTGTACCGGTATGGCACAGGGGACCTCGCTCACCTGCTAAGGGCCAATGACACCCGCTAAGGCAAGGAACAGGATGGGAACGCTGCAGGGGCTTCCCACACCTGGCAGATCTCACCCATGGGGTTCAGCAGCACCCGGAACACACCAAGCAGGCATCCTGGGGCTTGCGGACTCCAGCGGGAAGGCGAGTGAGTTCACCTACTGAACAGCTTGGCTGCGGGTGAGTTTTGTTCCCCCTCCCACTCACAGGTGCTCTCTGATTGGTGCAAAGTCCCAGGGGAAGAAGTGCCTCTGCTGGTTCAAATTGGGGACTAAGGTTTGGAACAACTCCATGGTCTGGTCTGGGCTATTGGCTCCTCCTGTGGAAGTGACCCAAAAGTGACTCCACTGCATGCAGTGATCACACCGCTCCCTATCCCCATGAGACAGGAGCTTCCCCCACCTCCCCCGCCCAACTCCATCCTCTCAGGAGAGGAGACATGGGGGGTCTAGCATGCATCCCATCCCCAACGTCGGCTGAAGAGATGGAGTCTTGTCAATAAAGCACTGGGCTGGGAGCCAGGAGATCTGGGTTCCATTCTCAGCTGTGCAAGAGACCCGCTATGAGACCACAAGCAGGTCACCTTCTCTCTCCAACTCAGCTCCCCATCTGGGCTGGTTAAACTGAAGGTTTATTGGGACAGGGACCGTCTCACTGGGCAGCAGCTAATGGTGGGGCTCTGGCCTTCATCAAGGCCTCCACGAGATACCTCAGTACAACTGGCATTAGATCGTGAACAAACAGTGTGGTCCTTCCCCAGCTCGAGAGGCTGGGTCCAAGTGTCCTCCAGCACCTGTGGCAATGCACCCCTGCCCCCACCCCAACCAACTGGGTTTACCAGAACAGAAAGCAGTTAGCAGCCGAAACACCAAGCAAGTGAAGAGAAGGCCTGTTCCTTCCCACTGCCTTGCAGCAAGCAGGCAGGACATGAATGGCAAGGAAGACTGGGGCAACCTCTCTGTGCTGCCATCTGAGAGAATTCCACAACCCTTCAAGCCAGCTGGAAGCTCTCTGGGCTGCAGTACTACAGAGGAACATTGCATCAGATCTCCCTTGGTACCAGGGTCTCATCTCTCCCACACGCGCCAAGGGTGAGCAATTACAGGCAAAGGCCCCTTCGCTTTCTCAGCACCACACCAGGAATGCCTGATCAGCACTTGAGCGGGTGGACACTTGGCCAGTGTTCAGGAAGGACAGGCATGTCCCAGCCATGGACTAACTGAAGCAGATCGCACAGGGAGGGTCCTCTAGGGAGGATCATTGCAGGCATTTTCAAAACAGGCGCATGGGGAGGCTGGCACACAGATGGGGTTGTGAGCAAGCGGTCCCAGCGAGCTTAGGCCAGAGAGCTGCAGACAGGTCTGTCAGCTGGATCTGGAGAGATTTTAAGTTCTTTGGGTAGCCAGACTCCCAGGGTGAGTCCTACGCAGCGGCAGGCTCCCTGTCCTTGAGGGGAAGGAAGGCTCCACATGGGTGCCTCTTCATTGCACTGTCCACCGGGGTCCCTTTGACATATACAATCCCACTCACCTGTCCACGTAAATCCAGCGAGCTCAGTACACTGCTCTTCCCCAGAGGGGCTTGCTGTCAGGAAACCGGGGCCCAAGGAGAGGAAATGCTCAGCAGAGAATAGCATTGCCATCTCAGGGCTCTCCAATGAATCCAGACAACCGAATTGAAGATTAGAGTCAGCGCAGCATCTCGTCTCTCCAGAGTGGCATGTTTAAGAGGCATGGGGAGGCTAAGCCTCTCCAGAAAAGGCCAGTCGTGCAGGGGGGAAATGCCACAGATGCAGTGTGGCTCACCTCTCCGGAGGCACGCTGGCCCACCGCCACCTTTGGAGCGTCACAGAAAAAATCCATAGAAGTGTCGGGGGGCCACCAGTACCCAAACAGTGGCCCTGCCCCACCTCTTCTCCCAAGGTACCCCCCTGACCACCCGCTCCTCTTGATGGCCCCCTGCCCCACCCTGTTCCGGGAAGGCGGCGGAGAGGAGCAAGTAGCGGGTGCGTGGAAGAGGCCAAGCAGGTGTGGGGCCAGGGGCCAAGCACCAGTGGGCCTCCCCACACACACTTCTAGGGAGCTTTCGATGCTCGCATGTGAGCCTCCCCAAAACCGGAAGGCTCACGTGCTACCTACGCATGTCTCCCCACTGAACGAAGGGGAGGACAGGGGAGATCAACACCCCCGTGGCTCTTTATGAATTAAAAGGTCTGATCAGGACCCACCACCTCTCTAAAGTCAAAAGTGTTCTGGGACCTCCCACGCTGTGTTCCCCTCTCTTCCCAAATAACTACCCGGGGGGGAAAAAAAAGCCTTGATACACGTCACACAGAATCTAGTTCACGATTAAACTCGTCATGAGAACTACAGTGGTGCAACTCCCAGACTCCAGCACAGACTCCCTGTCAAAACACATGGCAAGAGGGATCGAGGAAGCGTCTGCTTTGTGTTTCAGACTCCCCCACATCTCCTGAGCTCCTCACACAGCCCCCTCTTGCACTGAGGAGCCAGAGTCTACGTGGCATTCAGTCAATATAAGTGACTTTTGTGGGGCTTTTGACCTTCCCTTGCCTCTTAGTCAGCTGCTGTGGTTTAAAAAAAAATCCTGTTTAAAGAAATAGCTAATTCTTTCCTGCTGTGTGAGGGACCCACACAAATAGGGGGACTGACCTACTATAAAGAGGGGAGAAATAAAGGGCCGGGGAGAGCCGAAAACAGTGCACCAAACTACACAAAGTTTTGTCAAGTGTGTGCAGACAGACACAGCCCCTTTCACTGGACCCTCGCTGAGGGAGGTCACTGGTTTTACAACCCCAAAGTTTTGCTGTTCCCTTGGTTTGAGAACAGTTTAAAATCTGAAATGCAGAATCACAAACTCTATATCCATATATCCACTGGAGGAAGGAAACCCACCACCATTTCAACCTCCCGGCATAAGTCACATCAGTCGCACAGCGCCCCACATTTGAGACGTGACTGATGGAGGGGTATGGTCCCGTGTAAGAGTCGACAGAATGGAACGAGACAAATAACTCTAACCTCACTTGTAATTATAGGAGGGAAAACAGGGCGATTTAAAGGCGCTAGGATCCCTTTAAGAATCACTTCTGCGGCGTTCTGCAGGGGTCCAACAAGTATAGTAGCGTCAACCAGGGCTCGGGGGCAGGTAGGAGCCACCTTCTGCACCACATGCTAGGCTTGCCATAGTCACCATTAAGCCCCAGCGATCAAGTTAACAGGCTAGGGAGTTTTGCTACTCAAAAGGGCGGCCCTACTGCTAGAGAGCAGGAGGGTCAGTTTAGCACAAACACACACTACGCAAGTGACACCCTTCCCCACCCCGAATCTCCAGCTCTACTGATGCACTGCCTCGGTTCCCATTTGTTGCAGCCCCTGCTAGCAGAGCCTGGCCCTGTTCCCAGTCGCATGCCTGACCAGGTGGGAAGACTGTCATCCACATGACTGGAGAGATCAAGCGTTTCCCTTACTTAGGATGCGAATGTGTGCCTAGTTCTCCAGCAGTCCCTGCACTAAGCCTTTTAATGTGATCCCCATACCCACGCTGAAGAAAAGGCAGAACACTTCCACTTCGCTCTCCTTTGGGCTGATTTCAAAGTAAAAAACTTGGACTCCTTCGAGGCATCACTCGTATGGTGTCTGGGTATATGGGTGCTCTGCATTCCGGCTCCTTTCTCTGATCAGCTCCACCTGGATCAGAAAAACTCCTCTTCGACTTGCTCCATATGGAGCAGGCCAAGCATAGGTGGCTGTCAGCTCCGTGCTCCTTGCTTCCCTCCTAGCGGAGCGAAGCAAAAGAGGTGGTTGTAGCAGGTTCTCTTCTCTATAGGGAAGACAGCAGGCAAGATGCACTGGGCCAGAACATCAAGAAGCAGAAGGAGGTGCCCTAGAATGCCTGCAAACCCAAGAGTATGGATTAAAAACCAACCACTCGAGTAATCCTCCTCCTCCTGGAATGTAAGGAGAAGGTTAAACAAAAAGTTATTCCCAACACTAGAACTACTCAAAGATTTTCCACAGACCCCTTTTTTGGATGAAAGAATTTTTCCATCTACAGTTTGCCTATTTGTCAAAAGTTCATAGGAAATTAACATTTTTCAACATTTCCTGCAAAAAAAAAAAAATCCATTTATATTTTCCAGCCAGCTCTACTCAGCGAGTTTCTCCAACTGCTGGCTTTAGACTCACAATTGGAGCCTACATACACCACAAGTTAGCATTAAATAAACCAACTGATGTGGACACAGGCAGGTCCCCTCTTTATTTTCTAATCTAACAGCTAGAGAAGAGTGTGTGGTTAAGAGGCTTTTAAATGGGTTTAGCAGAGCTTCAGAACCGGCCGCTTCTCTCCCAGTGACAGCCTCGCTTTGTTTTGCACACCCCAGATGTTGCCAGATGTCATTCTTCATATGGACACAAGCCTCCAATCTGATTGCATGATGGATGGGCTCTCTCTGCGCAGCCTGCTCAATACATATGGAGAGGGAATAAAGTTGTGGGGGAGGAAAACAGCATGGTGCACCATCGGGTGCTTGGATTTGGAGCGCTAGCTTTAGGTTCAGAGAAGGGCTGGGATAAGAAGCAAGGTCAGAATTGAATTTAAAACTGCATGAGCAAGTAGAGAAGCAACGTTCCGACGTATTTCAGAATGCCACCCACATGACACAGCGTGGAGTATTCAGTTCCACTAATAAGAGACACCTTCACATCAAAACAACTCTCTGGCTGACTGTTCCCTGGAGGCCAGGACAGTAATTGCTAGATACTGACAGCTTAGTTAACCTATTTGTGGTTGGAAATGCATGGGATAGCTTGACGCTTCCTTTACTGTCCACCCGTGTGTATTAAATGTTACATGCAAGTCAAATATGGTTCTAACCGATTTATAAGTTGGCAGGACAGGAATGCAAAACGTTGAAAAGGCTAATTCACGGCATCTTTTAGAAAGAGATTTCACAGAGCGAAACCTCCACCAACACACGGCAGGGTCTATTTTGTACCAAGGATCATTCCTGAACAGTTATATAGCCTACGGACAGTGAATGATTTCATGGCAGTGGAATTCTGAAGAACCAGAACGAAGCCTCACTGCTCGAGTCATCTAACTCTAGTCTAGTCTCTAGATAAAGCACTTGAGACTCTATAGTAGGAAACAGCCCAGCACTGCCCATGTACATATGGAGTGAACAGGCCTTTTCCTCCACCTAATTGCAGTGGAATTCTGCATGCAGCAGCGGATTTTTTTCATGAGTTCAGAACTACACAGTTCACATAGCTCCATACTTGGATCAGTCCCGCCCCTGCTATAGAAACTGATGCTGGAGTGTCAGTGGATTCCGGAGCTTCTGGTGCTAGCAGGGACTTCCACCCAAGGGGAGGTTTTCCAGCATGATTTGCAGCAGTTTTGTTTGGCAGATGGAACCTTTGTTTTGAATTCCTCTCCTTCAAATTTGCCCTAGAGAGAGGGAGACTTAACAGTGACCTCCAACAATTTCAGAAAGTATTTGATCTATCCCAGAGATTTGCAGATAGCAAGAGGAAAAGAATGCAGCATCCTCTCTTCAAGGAAGCCAGCAATGTCCGGAGAATGCTAAACCAGACCACACACACGCACATACACTGCAGAGCATGTTGCTTAAAAAGGTGGCCAAAGGCTCTTCCACTTCAGCTCCAGATACAGCTCTTCCAGAGTGACTTTCATGCGAATAGTTGCCAATTGAGCTAGTAAGATAAGAAGTGGGGAAAAGGACCAACCTCATCTTGGCTGCAAACTCCTTGTTTACACCGTTGAGGAGCATTGCAGATAGTACAGAGAAAATGAAGATGAACCTTGATCCTAAAGGATGGAAGGGGATAATCAAGTCTGCAGAGATGACAACTACCCAGTGAAGCACCTATCTGGGTATGAGGGATTGTGTGGAGGTTCCTCACCCTGCTGATGTTTTGCCACTGTCCTTTCTTTTGTCATGGACACAGGACAGCCAGTGTGGCGCTTCAGGGCTGCTCCCCAGAGGGTTGTGTCAGGCTAGCGGTCAGTCTCAGACTGACTTCTTCTCTCCAAGTGTTTGACAAACAAGTCTGTGCCAAGGATGGGAAGATATTAAGAACCCATGCAACATGAGCTGCTTCCCTCCTTGGGGACCTGCTCTTGTTCCTTGTTACTGAATGGGACAGGGAAGTAGTACTGGAGCAGGATAGGCTACGGTTCCCAGTTTGGGGATGAGCCCAGATCAAGAGCTCCAAAGTCTCATGTGCGTGACTCCCACAAGATTTTTGGCCCAGAGCTGCAGGAAGGTTGGCAAGATCGGATGCTCTTCTGGCAGCATTCCAACTGGAGCCAGTAGCTACATGGGGAGGTTCGGCTTCACACATTCCTCCTCAGAGTTCGGCCCTTTGGCTCCACTAAGATGGCAGTATGCCACTAAGTTATGGAACAGGTTCTGCACTTACACCCAGCAGAGAAAAGCTGGAAACAATTCAGACAAGGAAGGGATGGCCTGGAGGGGTTATGGAGAGAGGTGGGTGGTTTCAGGTTTGGAGCACACAGTGAGAAATGCATGTTTGTGCAAGGTGGTCGGGGGAGGAGACTGCTATTAGGAACAATAAACCTCCCAAAATGACATCACCTATTTTGGCCTCTTCTATCGGGGAAAACCCCCAAAGAATGGCTATCCAATGGGTTATTTGCAACTAGATGTTCTGTTGCAAATCAGGACATGTACAAAAAAAAATCCATTGTTTGGGTCTAAACAAAAGAGTTTGAGAAATGTTGATGACAGAAAGACTAAGATTTAGGAGAGTATTTTGAAGTCTCATTTCCTTCAAGTTCATGGGAAAGAGAGAGTGTCTCTCTCTCCAGCAGCGAAAACAGTGCAGTTACTCATTCTTTACTAATTAATGACAGACCACTCATTAGGTCTTGGGTGAATGGAAATAAGACCATTCCTTGCACTGATATTAAAAGGAGTTTCTTGATCAGATCAAGACTGAGTATTCCCATCACCTGGATCTAAAGTGGTTTAACTGCCCAGGAAACTCAAATTATTCCTTTGGACATTTGTCAGAGATCACTACCCAATGCACTTATTTCTTCAGTTCAAGCTCCCTTCACACCCATAAAAGATGGCTAGTGAATGCCCTTCACTTTCCTACTAGTGCTAAGGTTAAAAAGGCTTCCATCCTACCCCTATGCCCCGGGCAGCAGATCGCAGTTGTAAGAGTCCATGCACTCTCTTCATGTTGTTTCTTTATCCAGTTCTCATGCCATCCCCCCAATGAGGCTAATATTTAAATATCATTGCTGCGAATGCCACTTTTGTGAAGAACCAGCTGGGCAAGACAGTTTGGGCAACCATTCAGAAAGTGGCACGCTGACTCCAAACTTCCTTGCTTTGGGAGACTAAGCCCTGGTCAATCCTGAGGGCAGGGAGGGGGAAGAAATAATAATTTGTGAATAACATAGCTGAATTTGTCATACTTCGATCAACTTACCATGGTGTCTTCACCACAGTGAGTTGACTGCTGCCGCTCCCCTGTCGACTCTGCCTGCGCCTCTCGCGGCACGGGAGTACAGGAGTCGATGGGAGAGGACTCAGGTCAATTTACCACATCTAGACTAGATGCGATAAATTGATCCCTGATGGATTGATCCCCGCCGATCCGGGTAGTGAAGACATACCCTGAGGCTAAGCTGCTCTTCATATACAACAGGGTGGCAGATATTATGGAGACCAGAATCAAGTTCTGTTCCCCACCCCTGCCCGGGTGTATTTGGCAGACGTGGCATCCTGATGAAGGCATTTTCAGAAGTCGGTATCTCAGTGAGCCACAGATTTTATCCGATTTCTGGTCCCTCTCGTAAGCCGAAGCAAGACACAAGCGTATCATCTTGCCTGAAAACAGATGACTATAGAGCTCAGATACCTGCCCCTGACACCCCACCCATTGCAACACTAGGACCCCCCACCAGCTGTTTGACAGCTCCTGACAAGCACATCCTCGCCACTCTGCAGATTGGTGCATCTCGCCGAGCACTGAATGACTTTTGGAAGCCAGGAAGTTTACTTTGGAGCCAAGGCAGAAGCCTCTCACAGATACGGGCACCTACTACAGGGTAAAGAGCCCATGCACCGCACCTCAAGCCAAGGGGAGCCCGGCGACAGTGACAGAGTCTGACAATGGCAAAAATCCAGCTCTTCGTTTGCCACAGCAGGAGCGGTCACATAGGCAAACACAGGCTCCCTTCATGATCGTGCCGTCCACACATTCTTATGCAGCAAGTGTTTCCGAGCCTCGACAAGGAATGTGCACACCAGCCCTGACTCTGCAATAGAAACAGTTCTCGCCCTCACAAGTAATAATCCATCCACCCTGTCTTGGTGTGAGTGTCAGACACCCAGCTGGTGAATGAACAGAGGTGAAGCAAGCCAGCATCCAGGCTGCACTGGGTGGATGTAATTTCACAGGTGGTGCAACTACGGGCCCTTTCTGGGTTTCCACATGCTTCTTTCACTTCCTGTTTCTCCCCTAATCCAAACCCAGTATGTGACTGAGGCAGGAAAAGTGAATGGGCCAGGTTGGAATGAACCAGAGTGGAATGAAGCTCCTTTCAGCCACAGGAATGGGAGTTTCCTGGCAGCATACGCAGAATGCTAAGGAGGGAACAGTAAGACGTGCTTATTTGAAGGGCTGCTTCTACGCAGTTCAGTCCTGACACACCACACCCCATCCTATTCCAACCCCAGGCTTCTGCCTAGCAGCTAGCACCAGCCAGGTGCTTTTGCAGATGGACCACTAGGGAACCAAGGCAAAGTTTTGAACCATGGTCTCCAGCCGTAAGTGATTGACACCGCTGTGTCAAAATAGCCCCGGCTAGTGGCCGGCATTGTGCACTTAGAACTGGCATTATTCCTTGGGTGGCCTAATAAAATCCAATCCGCAAATCCACTCTCCACTCGCACCCTGGGCTTCTCTTCCCCAAAGCAGAAGTATCCAGCGCTAGCCAGGTGTGAACTGCAAGGGGAAGAAAAGGAGCTCCAACAGTTCCGTGACTGGCAACGCTGGTTTTAGACATGCTGGGCTAGGCATGAGAAGAGAGGGAGGGACATTTCCAACCACAGCCACAAGAGGAGTTTTCCAAAAGGCCACCCTCGCCCGTCCCTTGGCTTTTGCCCTAGGGCCTTGCCCAGCAGGAGCTCACCCATCATGAAGGAGCCACCAACTCAGTGCCCCAGTTAGCTCAAACCCAAGACGCTTTACTCTGCTCCCTCCATGCAGTTCAGCCTCCAGTGGCACATCACAGCCTCCTCCAGGAACCTATTCCAGATTTCGCCCCCATGCTGTCTGAGGTACTTACCTGCCTCCTCTCAATGGAGTATCTTAATGCATTGATACTCACAGCACCTGTTAGGTAGGTTGGTATCCTGTGCAGCACAAGGGGAAACTGAGGCATAGAGCAGCTAAGTGACTTGCTCAAGTTCTGTGGCATAGCAGGGAATTGAACCCCCATCTCCCAAGTCTTGGACAAGTGTCTAACCATTGGACTGTCCTCCCTCGCCTGCTGTGGGGGAGGGTAATGCTGCCTCAAACTCACTCTGATGCCAAGGTAAACAGCTCACTAGAGCTATTCAGAAAATGATCAGCATTCACATTCCAGACCCGATGCACTGTGCCCTTCCCATCGCTCTTCTGGGTCATCCTCAGGAGGGGATGTTTTTGCTACTGCAGATGACGATGAATCATAAGCAAAGATTGCAAACCACGCTGGGTACACAGAGGGCTCCAGGAGACAGACAGGGCACCAGTACTCGTTACACAAGGTCAGCATATCAGAGAGGAGTCCAGAGAGACACTTGAAACCGGTCACAGATGTAGTTAATACCCATCGGGCTGCTGAGCGGGGAACCAAACCCAGAACTCCTGTGTGCTTTAAGCCTCTGGAAATCCGAACACAGGTCCAGGCATCTCAAGGTGGAGATCCAGTGTCTAGCACCCCCTCTGAGAGCTCCGTAGTCCAACTGCCTTGTCTCTGGGACCAGTGCTGACCTCCTCAGTATCACAGCATTCCCACAGTACGGGACACTACACCCCCTTCAATGTATTCATCTTAACTCCCCAGTGAGACAGGTTTCAATATGCCTTTACTCACACAACACAAACCCCAGCCAAGCTCTGGTCACCATCTACCAGATAGCGACCAGAACCAGAAGACCAAACACTAGTGAACTGCTGATGCAAACTTCTCTGATGTCTGCAGCTCAGGCCCAGCTCTAGGCTGGAGACAGCCTCATCACCAGGCCTAATATGTGGAGATACACCAAACCCAGCTGAGTCTGAGCTCATAGGGGAATTGGTTAGCAGGAGTGCCCTGAAGCTGGGGATTTGTTCCATGTTATTTGGTAATATGGAGACGGGAAGAGCAGGGGTGTGTTAGAAGCAACTTTAAAGGTTCCACATGCAGGGGAAGGTTTTCTTTTGAAGAGTATCCCACTCACTCTTAATCGCCTTCTGGGTGTTCAGGTCTCCATGGGAGCGGTCACAGCCACGGGGCTCCTTGGATTTGCTGAGCCGGTGACATCGGCCAGCACTCGTATCCGAGAGAGGGCAAGCTGCCTGTGCTGCCTTCAGACCCACAATCCAATGCTCTCTCCCCATGCACTCTGCTCCCCAGAACGTGTCTGCCCTCCTCACACCTCAAGAAGCCATGACACCAAGGCACCATCTTCCAGTTCATAGCAGGACCTGATTCACGGGGACCTTCCCCTATTTCACTGGACTCCTCATCACACACCTGCTTCCTCTCCAGCCCTGCCGTTGGTCTCACTACCACCAGCAAGAGACCCCTCTCCCAGACAGTATTCCCCCCGGGACTCCCCCATCACTTTACCCATGGTTATGCCTCAGCTTCCTCTTCTCCCTCCAATATCCTATCAACACCATCATTAAACCAGACCTGTCCTATCTAGACAGCATCTTGGAGCCACAAGGAACACTATAGACTATCCTCCACATTCGTACATTCCCTGCCCCTCCCATGCACACCTTGCCCCAGCACGCATAGCCAGCCACCTACAGGAGGTCCAAGGGGCCAGAGCCTGCTCGCACCGACACGGGTGTAAATCCAGCGCACCTGCACTGCGCCTCCACTCTCCTCCCACTCATGCCATTTGACACAGCTGCGACTGCACTGAGTCACGGCAGGTTGCCACTGGAGTAACTGAAAATTTTGGCCCCAGAGAGCTTCTTGGCCAGGTCCAGCATCGGGGACGCTGTGGTTTTGCCCAGACATGTCTCCCTCTGGGTGTGACTGTCCCAGTAGCCAGACGATTAGGTTGGAGAGTGTCATTGCCTGCGAGATAAATGACAGTCCGAGTGAACGAACAAAGCCTGTTTTCTTTCAATTACTCTTGAAATCATGTGAAAATGAGGGATGCTTTAAACGGCCCAGGCTGCTGCTGTCTGAGTCAGCTGACTTGACAGCAGGGAGATCAGAGCCTGCAAACAGTCACTGCACTGCAAGTGGCTGGAACACTTAGAACAGAGACTATGAACAGAGCTACTTGGTACACCAGTAGGTTGCTTTTCATCTGCTCTCTGAAGTTAAGACCTGATTCCTACCCAGCCTGATCATCAAGTTTCTATCCCAGCGGTGGCTAAACAAAATCTGCAGCTTCCCAGCAGGGGAAATCTGCCTTAACAGCCACACGCCACAGGTTAGATGGTCCCAGCTACACGTCCTCAGGTCTTTGTAACACGGGGCATCTAAACCCCTTCCGCAGACAGAGCGGACAAGGCCGTAGGGTGGAGAATGAGACAGACCAGCGTGTGCTTCCATTTAATGGCCCAGATTCTCTAGAGGGCTCCGCTCCCACATAGGAACCTAAAGGAAGGTGGCCCGGTTTGCCAAGAACACAGCGCCGAAGGGCATGATGGAGCACTGTCAAAGGTCTGTCTCTCAGTTGTGGGCCCTGAGCCTTTCTGAAAACTCTGGGCTTTACAGAGCTGAGAAAGTGTGGCCCCAGTGACTGCCGGCAAGAGAGATTGCTCCTTTCCAAGGGTGTGTGTTCGGAGAGCAAAGGTCACGTACACTGTTTCTCCATACACTAAATGGCATTGATGTACGTGGCTCTGATACACACGCACAGAACACTTCCCTCTACACACTGGAGCTTCTTCACAGGCAACAGCCAGTCTAGGCTTGTTCCCATTCACATGGATCTGACTCCTCTGTGCTGCACATTGAGAGATGGGATAAGCCTGGGTGTGACCAAGTTGGCGTAGTTTTTACCATAGCACGATGCCTCTTGCCTCACCGGGGGCCTTTGTTTCCCATCCTACCTGTATCGCACACCATTTCCGGCCTCCCTCTCCACCCTGGAAGCCCTCAGGTAGCCAGGGAGAGCTTTAGAACCAAGAGAAAGCCAAGATACACTGTGTGCTGCCAACGCTTCCACCACACCCATCTTCATGGGCCACCTCATTCCAGAAACCTCCACCTGAACTGGGCATCTGGCCCTCCAGGCTCCTTGTATCATCCTGTAACTGGGACTTCTGCCACGTGCTGCCTTCCCCAAACCCTCACCTGCCCAGTCCGTGTCCTTCAGTATCAAAGCTGTTTTCCAGATGCCTCTTTAAACACAATCAGATCACACAGAACTAGCAGTTTGACTGGCTGGCCAAATATTTGCCCTAAGACAGGAGGGGATAAAGTATCAGTGATCCATAAATTCTGACTTCTATGTCAAGTGGCCCAATCAGCTCTTCCTCTGCCCTCCTGACAGCTCATTCCTCCCTCCTGGCCTCAGAGCTTGTTCCAGCTTGAAGTGAATTTTTAAAGCGTTCGTGAATTTTTCCTAGAACCTGGGAGGTTCACAGCAGAAGCATTGGCAGAACCACAGCTCTGACTAGACCATCCGGAGTGCTGGAGTGACTGTATCTGTCTTCCACCGCTATCTGGAAGCTGCCTCCAAGTCACCCACCCCACACACTAACAAAGGGTCCTGGCTTTGTGATCACTGGCTAATATTTTACCAGCGAGAGAAAGGTCTTCTGGAATCTTTGTAGAAGTGTCTCAGGTTTCCGTGCTGCCCACTGAAGTCAGTAGGCCAGGGTTACATTATCTCTGGAGAATGGAAGGCAGGTGCATACACAGCGAGATGCTAGAACAGAAAGGGGACATTTGACAGCTCAAGTGGCAATGCAGGAAGACAGGCCAGGATGTAGATGGACCCATAACTGGCGCACCAGCACGCTGGAATGCAGCTATCAGTCCCATCAGGGGTGAAAGCACAGTAGGAGAGCAGTTGGCTCCAAGCTGTCTCAAGTCCTGTCTACACTACAGGTGCTATGCTACAATGGCACAGCTACAGCAGCGTAACTACGTTGCTGTGGCTTTGTGGTGCAGACGCAGACTACAGCAGTGAGAACGGGATTTTCCATCAGCGTAGGAATTCCACCTTCCCGAGAGACAGTAGCTAGATCAGTGAAAGTGTTCTTCCATCAATCTAGCTGTGTCCACACTGGGGGCAGGTCAGCAAAACTAGAGCACTCGGGGATGGGGAGTTTTCCAAACCTCAAGTGCTGTAGCTATGTTGATCTAAGTGTAGACCAGGCCTCAGACACCTGAGTGGTCACCTTGCAGGGACTGATGCAGCCTGGGATTGAGACTGAAGCTATATAGGAATTAGGGTAATAACCGGCTCCTTCGGCCTGACAAGGGATCAAAAGGCCTGGGTGGAGAGTCACCTGCACCACATCTCTCTGGCACACAGAATGGCAGCTGCTCAGAGCAGGGCAGGGGATCCAGTTCCTCTTCCCTCACCATCTGTGTCTGGGCCCCTTTCAGCCATCTGTGGGTTCCATATGCTCTCACCAACAAGCACTTCTCTACTAGGAGCGACACAGCCTTCAACATCCTGTGGAAGGTTTGCTGCCCCAGCCTTCCCTTTGCCATGGATGCCTCATTCATCACACCTGGAGAGCGTGAGGGCTGAGCAACAAGATGGAGGGAGAGTCCAATGAATGCCGCTCCATTGTTATCTGAGGCAGGGTCAGCGAGATCAACCCTGGCCCTGCGCAGAGCTCAGCAGCCATGGCTCAGAAAGTGCCTCTACCCCGACTCCAGCCAGAATGATCAAGGTGGCGCTGGCTCCTATCAGGCAGCACATCGAGGCGAGGGGAGGACCTGTTCACGTCTCCGGGATAGCCGCGTCCCACCACAGAAGTATGGCCAATAAATAACACCAACCAGTGGAACATTCCCCCCTTTTCACCCAGAGGGGTCCCCCATAGATTCCAACAGAGAGCGGACTTCTTAATTCTCTCCTATTTGTAACTTTTCAGCACGGACAAGCACAACGCTGTCAGCAATCAGAGTAAGGGTCCCTCTCAGGTCATGTTTCCAGTAGTAGCTTTGTACAAGACTGGCCTAGTTCTTAAGCAACACCAGCCATAGAGGGCAGGCCCCAGACCCTGGGAGATTGAGCATGGCTTCTGTACAGATGAAGAGGCAGGTTGTGGTTATAAATTACGGCCCTTAGAAGCAAGGTGGCTCGAGACTCAAAACCTCAGTGTATTCTTGCAACAAAGAGCCAACCCCAAGCCATGATCTTCTGTTTGTTTGGGCTGGGCATCAGTAAACAAATAAAGCAGAGTCCATATCTCGGCAATAAAAATCACAAGTCCTGGGAGAGCTGGTGTTTTCCCGAAAGCCTCAGCTACTGGAGGACGGAGATTTTTTTTAAAAGTGAAAACAGATTTTTTCACAAGTTGAAGTTTTGATCCCTTATAGATGGAGAAAAGCTTGGAAAATGTGACGCCAGGGTGCCCCTAAAGGCTCAGAGAACCTCAGACAAAAACAAAGACACAGAGAGGAAGTAAACAGAAACCCAGTTTGCCCTTTTAGTCTCCAGATCTTTTAAACCAAGTTTGCGTTTTGTTTTCTAGGGGGTGGGAGGTGACTCAAGGTTGTGAGCCTTTGAGGTGGGGAATAATGCAATTGTTGCTGTCAGCTCTGGAGATGACTTGCAACCGGAAAGGAGAGATGCATGAGCAGGGCTTAGGGGCAGAGATGAAAGAATAAGGGGGAGGGGAGGAGAGCGTGCATAGCATCTGTCTGCATCTCCAGTTCAGTTACCAACTCGCCAAATCCATCCCAAAGCTATTGCTGCCACATTCAGACTATTGCTTCAGGGAAAGTAAAGCCAGTCCTCCCTGAGACACATGGCTATTTTGGAGCACACCCAAGAAGGACAACCTGTTGATAGATAGCTTCTCAGTAGGCAGAGCACTGAGGTCCAGAGCATGAGCATTAGCTTTTAGCCAGTATTTTGGACTTCCAGGCCTACTGAGCATTAGACCCTGGGTTCCTATCCAGCAAGGCCAGGGAGCGAGTCACCGTCCTGCATTCCTTGCACATGCCAACCTTCTCCCTTTCACCTAAAACTTCAGCGGGTGAAGGGTCAGGCCCCTGCTGTCCACTCAAAGTGTTATCCAAAGAGGCAGGTGCCTCTTAGCTACAGCTAGTCCAACCCCAAACCCTTCCCTCCTCCTCACCACCAGAGAAAAAATTGGAACGAAGTGTCTGATGTTTCAAATTACAGCTGGGTTTGGGATTTCAAAAACCAAAACTCTGGAGTCCTCCTCGATCCCTGCACCCCCTTGATTTCCTTGTAGGAAAAGTTTTAGTTAAAGAAAAGGGAGGGAGGGGAATAAAAATATATCAGTGTTCAAGTTTTGGAGGTTTCATTCCCTCTGCCCCCATTCCAATTTGAATAGAAGAATTAGATTTTTTTTCCAATCTCCCTCCCAGCCCCCCCCAAATCTGTTTGCATAAAACATTTAAATAAAAACTGTTTTTTTTCTAGGAAAAAAAATGATCAATCCTCCCACCCCTCCAAAGTTCTACTCATGTCCCCTGCAGTGGTGATTCGATGCTGTGAGATAAAATTTAGGGCTTGTCTACACTTTAACAGGAGAGCCATGTGCGGCGATCAATGCATTGGCGGTCGATTTAGTGGGTTTAATGAAGACCCGCTAAATCGACCGCAGATTGCTCTCCCGTCGACATCACATAGTGTGGATCCCGCACTAAGGAGATCTAAGCTACGTTGACTTGAGTTACACTATTCACGTAACTCAAATTGCATAGCTTAGGCCGACTTTTCCCTTCAGCATCAGCAAGGCCTTAGTTTAACAGGATTTTGATAGTAGACTCTGCCCCAGGAGGAAAGCTTGAGTCACTAGAAACCAGTCTTACAACAGATACAGTTTGGGTATTTAAAGTTACTTGTGTGAGAAGGGGAAGTCAGATACCATTGTACACATCAACAATTCCCAACCCTTGTTTTTCTGTCAGGCCACGTTGCTTTTGGAGCCATGGGGGTGTGGACAGGATGGAGAAGGGAGCATCAAGTGGAAGCCCTTGGAGGAGTTCTGCCTGTGTCCTGGAACAGCAAGGAGGATGTCTCTGGGGTGTGGCTGTTGCTACACCTGAACAGAGAGAATGGCCATGGCAAGGCCTCTGCTACCCTGCACCGCTCCAAGCTCTGGCCAGCACGGACAACATTGGGCGAGCTAGCAGGAGGCTCAGGCAGAGATGAGCGCTCAGCTAGAGAAAGAGGCTCTCTGCACCTTCACCCACTTCTAGGTGCCCAACACGCAGAACCCACAATTAGCACCAAGGTCCTAGTGTATCTAACCTGTGATTCTACACAAAGGTTCCAGGACAGCCAGCCCCAGCAGCTCCACTTTCCATGATACAGAGGGGAGCTGCAGTGACCCCTCCATTGGATTACTAGAGCAAATGCACTACGAGACTCCGCTGCAGGTGGCTAGCTGGAAGCCACTGTCATGGCAGTTGGATGCAGAGAAGAATGCAGTGAGCACAGTCCCCACTGGAGAGCATGAAGAGCCAAGGGACTTTCAGAGTGCCATTTGGTGAACCACATCTCCCAATTTAGCAGTATTCTACTATCATGCTTTGCTTAATTTCAGTGCGTGCGGCTTTGAGAGGGGGAACCCAGTGCTGACCCAACAAACACCAACAGCAGGATTAGAACTCAGGATCCACAGCACAAAAATGTCTATCTAGCTAACAGAACTACTCTTAGCAGAAGAGCTGTAGTAGACTTTTATCTCCATGTCACCAGCCACTAGGGCGGGGTGGGGGGTGGATAAAGCCCTACACTGATTGAGGTTATATTGCCCAAAACCCTCAACAGAGCAGAACATGCCTCACAATAACTGTCTGTGTCCTGTTGCATTCAACTGCGAGCAGCAATTCCCGGGTCATCCTCTACATTGGACAGCACCTCAGGGGGAGAATTAACAATAAAACATCTCAGGCAAAATTCCACCCGCATGATTCACAGATCTGGAGATACTGGCACAGTGGCCAGTCTTGCCAAGAGCGGCTTTGGGAGTTAATCTGTAGTTTTATGCAGTAAATGTTTAACTAGTTGGTCACTTCGGGGAGATTCTGTGGGAAGCAGTTGGGAAACCAAGGGAAGATGCACAAGCTTGAGCAAGATGAACTGGCAGCACTGATAAGACGTGTCCTAATGGTCTGCTACGTTCAGCCTTTCAGTTTACATCTCAGAGACCTTATGAATGGACGGAAGCCGATTTCAAGCTCAATACAAACAGAGCAAAATAAAGGGCCCCTCCCTCCAGAGGCCACATGGCTTCCGTGGGTAAACATCAGAGCTGCCAGCGTAATCTGAGCCGGACTCCACAGCCCCCACCCTCCCAGACCGAGCACTGCTAGGCAGGAAAAGGGACATGCCAAAGGAAACCTCAAGGACAACTAGACACCAATGGCTTTGCTGTTAGAGCCAGGCGCTGCCTGTACAACCAAGGCCCAACGACCGCTTACCTGACATCCATCCTTCACTCACTGACTCCTAAGAGCTTATGAAACCCACGGGTCACTAGATCCACCGAGCATGAGAATCCGTTACCATCACCAGATAGGAGTGCCTGGCTCTTTCTCTCATGCTGTAGAGACTCGAGTTAAGCTCAGGAGGTCCCTGGGGTTGCCAAGGTGGTGGCCATCTCAGTTTTCTAGCTCACCTTTCTCCTGCTGTGGCTGTCTCCCATCTCTCTGGCCTACCTACCTACCTCTGCCCTTGCACGCCTACGCTCAATCCAAACTAGTCTTCCTCTTGTGCGGCTGCTCTGACCACTAGGGGCTCCACTGGCTCTTCATCAAATGCAGAGTCCTCAGCGTCACTCTGCCTGACATCTCCCACCACTGCCCTGCTCAAGCAGTGAGCCCTCTCCACCTTCTATTCAGCCCCCTTTGTATCCTCCTGGTTCTCCCCCATGCCCCCTTCACATGCATCATGCATCCTCCAGGACCCTATTCTAGAGATTAGCAGGCCACATAGAGATTTATCTGAGTGCCAGCCAAACACACACCCATCCCCCTCTGTAGCACACACCACTTTTAGTGCAATATTGCTGTCCACCTCAACAGCTACTTCAGAGGGATTCCTGTATCTCGGATTTGCCACATGCTTCTGGACTCGGGGTGCTGTAAAAGACAGACAGTGGAATAGCCTTTTATTAGGCCCATAAGTGATGGCTACAAATGATAAGGGAATTGCTAAAGTGAGTAGGCTGGAGGGAGGGAGAGGGAGAAAGAAGTTGCCCGTTATTCATTAAAGCCAATCCAAGCTGGAAACCAAAAAATTTACAATCATGCTGGAAAGATCAGCCACTTGCATTCTCAGGGCTTGCCTACATGGAGAAGTTCCTGCCCTTGAACTAAAAGGTGATAAGTGGTGATGCAACCTCTTCAATCTGTTTATTTCTATTTTAAAAATCAGTTTGCTTTAGTTTGCTCAAGTTAATCGAACAGGTTTAAGCCAGGCCGAAATCTCAACAGTCACTATGTAAGAGGTACTGCTCAGGTATAAGCAGCCATCACAGATGGGTTTGTCCCCTTAAACTGTTCTTATTAATACAAAGAAACAAAAGTAACCCGCCTTAAACTGGTGCAACTCCTGCCTTTAGACAAGGCCCCGGGCAAAATCTATGCTGCAGTCTTTCTGAAATCATCCCACCACTGGAGCTTCACCAGAAGCAGCTCTACATAGATGCTCCCTTAAACGCCTGGGCAGGTCTACACTGTGCCAGCTCAGGTCAGTTGACTTGGGCTACAGGGCTACAAAACTGCAGTGTAGTTGGTCATGCTCAGTGTAGACATTCCCTATGTCAGTGGTTCTCAGCCAGGGGTTCACATACCCTTGGGAGTACGCAAAGGTCTTCCAGGGGGTACCTCTGATCATCTAAATATTTGCCTGGTTTCACAACAGGTGACATACAAAGCACTAGCAAAGTCAGGCAAACTAAAATTTCATACAGACACTGACTTAATATATGGAGATTACCTATCTCATAGAGCTGGAGGGGACCCTCAAAGGTCATCAAGTCCAGCCCCCCTGCCTTCACTAGCAGGGCCAAGTACTGATTTTTGCCCCAGATCCTTAAGTAGCCCCCTCAAGGATTGAAACTCCCAACCCTGGGTTTAGCAGGCCAATGCTCAAACCACTGAGCTATCCCTCCCTCCTTGTTTCTACTCCGCTAGATACACTGAAATGTAAGTACAATACAGTATTTATATTCCAATTGATTTAGTTTATAATTATGTGGTAAAAATGAGAAAGTCAGCAATTTGTCAGTAACAGTGTGGCTGTGACACTTTTGTGTTTTTGCATCTGATTTTGTAAGCAAGTCGTTTTTTAAGTGGGGTGAAACTTGGGGTACGCAAGACAAATTAGACTCCTGAAAGGGGTACAGCAGTCTGGAAAGGCTGAGAGTCACTGCCCTAAGTCACTCAGCTAATCTTATTGAGCTGGTCAACAGAGGATACAGAGATCTGCACTTCAGCTTCCAGTGGTGCTATCACCAATGGACTCTACCTGTTAGCTAGGGTTGTCATCTTTGAGTTCCAGGAGACCATGACATCCAGGGTGATCCTGAGCCCAGCAAGCAGCATGTACGGAGAACCCTTACAGGACAGCTTCCCCAAAATGGGATGATCCTGGGAAACTTGGACAGGTGGCAACCCTACCACTAGAGGTCACCGAGCTGACATACCACTCCAATCATGTAAATTTGATTAGCCCAGCATGTTAGGAGTCAGTCAAGTGTAGAGAAGGTGCCAGGAATCCTACCACAGCAGTGTCACTTGAATGCAGGTAACACCCCCTCAGAGCTTAGGCCAGCTTTTGCAGAGCAGGCATGCCCTACAGCTCAGCAGCCAGGAATAATTCAGATGCAGTCAGAGTTCGTTTTTGGCCCCATCTACACTAGGACTTTGAGTTTTGTTTCATTATGGTGGTGGGAGGCCAAAGGGCTGTCACCCCACCACTCCAAAACTGGAGTTGAACTCTGCTGATCCTGTCCACACCAGGAGAATAACTGAGTTCCTGATCCTAACAAAGTCTGGTCAATCCCTGAGGTTTTCAGCTGTACTTAGCCCTACTGTAGATGGAGCCTTTGGCTGCATTCGCATTACCCTCTGAGTTCCCTCTCTTGCTCTCGCGGATGCTGCCCCACCAGCAGGGAGCGCTATCAGACCATCACGTAACCTAGCTGCTCAGAGCAGACAACAGTGACAAAGCACCATTGCCAGCTACGTTAGAGGTCCCACCATTGCTACCCTGGTTGGAACTGCAGCGACAGGGGGAAATTCGTAGCTAGAAGGGAGACTGGGACCCTGTTATGTTATCACGGTGCAAAACTCATAGTACGAGACAGCCCCTGCTCTGAGACATGTACAATAGCTAAGAGAGGGTGGGAAGAGAAATGGGCAAACCACTTCTCTTTGCTTCTAGGATCTCACAGCAGGTCCGTGGCAGAACCAGGAACAGAATCCAGCTTTGATTCCCAGTCCAGTGGCCTAACCACCAGACCTCTTGCTAGCTTAAGCACTGACCTGGCTGAGAGGGCAGTTAAGCTGATACAATTACATGGTAGCCTCATCGTCCCTTTAAATTCCCTCCCCATGCTGAAGTACCCAAAGAGTCAAACATTCAGCCTGCAGATGGACTTGCCAGAGCGGAATCTTTATTCCATTAATTTCCATCTAGAATACACAAACGCCTTCACCTGGAAAAAGTTTAGCTCACACCAGGAGCGTTTCCCCACCAGAGGTATGTTCGCAGCCCCTGCCATCCCCTGCCCCCAAAAGACAGAACACTTCCAAGCTGATACACACACGTGGGACTTTAAGAAGGAAAGGCATCAACTTGAAAGTTAAGAGTAAGGCAGGGTTGGCACTGAAACGTGTCCTCTGTCAAGTTTGCTGCTTTATATTTCTCTCCACCCTGTTGCTTTGTCAAAGGCTCATGGGATCAAGGGAACTGACTTTATACAGATTGTCAAACATACATGCAGATTTGTCTACATGAAGATTTGCATCAGTGTAAGTTGTTATTTAGACATGCCGATGTCAGTGGAGGAGTGGCTTATTTCAATTTCGCTTCTTCCTAATGGACAAATTAAATCAAAGCCAGTCCTGTTTAAACTCAAGTCGTGCCCACACTGCCTTTTGCACCTGTTGATCTAAACTGCTTTAAAAAAGGAGACACGGTAAGTTAAACCAGTGCCCCTCTCCATGTAGACAAGTCTGAAGGAAGCCAACCAGCAAGATGAAGGTAGGGATCTCCCCACCCCCACCCCAATCTTCCTCTCCGCTTTTAAAGTTAACATTTGCAGCTCTAGGTACAAATATTGTCAGACTGTGGGGTGTCTTTTTAAGTTGGTGCCCCTTTAAAAAAAAGTCACTTCACTGGCTGAAAGCAGGTGGTTGCGTTTTGGGACTGGATGGTCCAAACAGCTGGGTGCTCGTTTGCAAAGCCTGGTGCATTCCAGGGCACAGCACCACAACAGGTCACGTTAGAGACAGATCTACATGAACACGCAGTCCGACTAACTCTGGTGGGGTGGGGTGAGGGACAGAGACAACACAGAACAGACGAGGGTAAGAAACTCAAACAGGCAGAGGCCTGACTAGTTCATCTTCTATTGCACTGCGTGATGCTCCAAATACCTGCAGCTCCACCCCTCCCGTGAGTGACTTATTGCACAATCTGGCTTCTCGAATACCTTTGTCAATGCTTCCCAAAGGAACTTCTGCAGGCATGTCATAAGCACTGGCCCTCACTGGGTGGATCCAGGCTACGATGAGGCTGACAAAACAAAAATGAAGCAGCCCTTGGAGCTGATCACAGGACCTCAGTGGGTATGAACTGGCATATCTCTATTGGCTCCAGTGGAGTCATGCCATTTTACACCAGCTGGGGATCTGGTCCCAAGAGTCTCATATGGGTTTAAAGACTCTTGAAAGCAGGCAGCCAATATCTGGGGATTTTTGGTTTATTGCAGAGCGTGACCAAGGCCCCAAAGCACGGCGGTGTTTTGACCTAAGCACTTACGTATTGTGGTAGGAAGGTCAGTTTGTGCACCCTTCTGTACAAGGTCCCTGTCTCAAAGGGTACGTCTACAGTGCAGTCAGGTATGATTGGGGCATGTGTAGACGTGCCCGAGCCAGCTTTCATCTAGCCAGCTCAGGAACTATAGCCAGTGGTTTGAGAATTGGCCTGCTAAACCCAGGGTTGAGAGTTCAATCCTTGAGGGGGCCACTTAGGGATATGGGGCAAAAATCAGTACTTGGTCCTGCCTAGTGAAGGCAGGGGGCTCGACTCAATGACCTTTTGAGGTCCCCTCCAGTTCTAGGAGATTGGTATATCTCCAATTATTATTAACCAGTAGCAGCAGCCTGGTCTGCAGCATGGACTAGATGCTCAAGTACCCAGGGTCCTGGATGGGCTTGCACAGCCCATGCTAAAGCTGCTTCCCTGCTATTGATAACCACACCAGCTGGATCAAACTAGCCCAGGTGTGTCCACACGTGCTGTTCATTACACCTCTGACTGCAGTGTAGACATACCCAGAAAGCTCACAACTGACACAAAGCAGTAACTGTAATTTTCACAATGCTGCGACCCCTAGATCCCAACCAACTGAAAGCCGGTGCCCTATTCCAAACAGAGTTTGACCCAAGCAGGGAGAAGTGCTAGAAACTCCATTTAGCACAGCTACACTGGTCGGAAACAGCATGGAGCCCTCAGACAGGGTTTTCAATTCAACCTAGAGTGCCTTGCTGGAAAAGTTTCAGATTCAGCAAAAGCAAACATGCATTCTCAGTGCTGGCGGGCACCCGCATGGAAGATCTCAGATGCTGAACGATGAACCCACTTCCCCACCCCCAAGACACAAACATGCATCTGTCCCAGGAGGTTTGATCCTGGGAACTGGCTCCGCTCTTGCTATTTAGGATGCTCCCATGAACTGCAGAAGGGCTTGCTGTGTGACTGCTTGTGTTTTGTGCAGTGTTCTGCCTCCCGCGGCTGCCGTGCTAGGAAAGTGCAAAATGGATTTTACATTAAAAGCATCCAAGGCTTTCCTTCAGCTGAGGAGAGTTCTAGCTATGTGTGAGCTGGAAAGTCTGACATGTGGAATTCCTCAGATAGCATCCGAGGATTCCAACAACGGCTTCTTTGAAAAACCCCTCATGCTATGAGCTGGAGTTTCCATTCTAAAAGAGATCCCACTGTATGGAATAGTGCTCCTGCCGCGGGAGGTGGAATATATCCTCATCCTTCTCAAATAGCTTCCCCATCCCATCCCTTCATACTGGGCACAGGAACCTCCACAGTTTCAGCATCACAACCATTTGCTAGAGTCCCAGGGTACCGCTCTTGTAACAAGATTGAGAGCTCAGGACAGAGACGTAGAAGTTTCTCATCTAGAGCTCCGATGCCCAGGCTCTCAAGCCACCTGGGCTGCACAGAGACAAGGCAGCTCAGAGGCCAGGCAGCTTTCTTGGCTTCCACTGGAACTTTGGCAAAATTGAACCATCTCCGCCAAATGCTTCGATTTCATGCAATCGGCAAAACCCGACAAAGCTGTCAGGACTTTTTCAGACAGCTCTATTGTTCCTGCAGCACCTAGGTCAACAGGGCTCTGCTCTCACCTGGAGCTTTAGATGCTACTGCAATAGATGTACAAGTAGGTAGATGAACCAAGGCAGGCCTGGGGACAGGTTTTCTGCACACACTAGGCTTCAGAGGTGAGAGGCCACATGGACTCCAGGCTTTGATAGGTCAGTACAGGACAGAGATGAAGGAGATCTGAACAAGGGTAAAGCCTGGCACTACAGAATCCCACACCAAGGCAGGTTCCAAGAGGCCAGATGTTTCTTCAAGCTGATTTTTGCCCCGTATGCTCCATGGTGGCAGAATAGCTAGGACCAGTTTGCGTCTACACTGTGCTTTTAAATGGAGTGGATTGCAGGGAGAGAAAAATGGGATAGTCACTTTTGTAACATGTTACATAGCGAAGCTCTGGGCGGAGCAATTTTCAGGCTGCTTGCAATAGAACAGACCCCAGTTAGGTCTATGAGAATTCAAGGAGAATGAAGAACTTTGTAGAACAACTCAAAGGTGGGGAGGCGGCAAGGACGTCTCCCTTGGAAACTGGTCTGATGGCCTCCCTCCTCATTCCCTGCTGCTATAGTGAAGGCTAGAAAGAACTTTGCTATGCAGCAGCTACTAAACCAGAACAGCTGCCATTCTGGGGAGCCCACATCATCAGGTCAATAGAAGCAGCAGCTTCTTCATCTAGCCGCTTGGTCTGGGTCACTGGCTACCAGATCCTCCTAATTCATCTGTTCCAAAGCTGAGTGCCAGGGCTAGTTAGGACGAGGGGTATCACAGTCAAGTACACTCACCTAGAGTCTATGCTGCTGCACCTTTGGAGGAGCATGGCTAGAGGCAGCGTAGCTTCACCCCGCCACACGGAGAGTGGAATGCGATGGAAGATGACGGGGCCTGCACCGGGGCAGGAGGGAGGCAGGTGACTGCCATGCTGCCTGGATACCATGGCAACCAGTATTGGCAAATCTAAAAAAACATTCCCCTGTGGGTAAGGTGATGCACACTTCAGTTGCGTGGCTTCCAGTATGTTCGCCTTGAACTCAGCAGGAATCCTCACCAACACAAATACATGAGCAACTCTCAGTCGTCCCAGCTTTCCAAGGGGTTTTCAGCCCTCCAATCACTATGAAGTCTGGTCACCCACGCGGTTTGATTTTCTACCCAAGAGTCACTCTGTGCAGAGCAAAGCTTGGAGCCTCGCTTCCCGTGCAGCAGTGGCCCATCCAGGGAGGTTAACAGGCTCCAGTAAAACCCTGAACAAGAATGTTCCAGGCTCACGTGTTCCCTCCTGGTCAGTCCTGGGTATGGCTGTTTCTGCTTCGAATTGCAGCCCCTGGTGCTACACGTTATATAACTGCAGCAGGCGTTTTAAAGCAACAGGGCCATACAGTGGAGTATCATCTTATTACCAAGTTTCATGGTAGCTTCACTCGCCTACATGGGACAGGCCCAGAGGCCATTTTGTGCTTGTGAAATTTGGCAAGGAGATCATTCTCTCTGATACAAGGGGGCAGGGGGGAAGGAGGAGGGAATGGATCACATGGGCCCATGCAATTCAATACAGCAGGCTACCTGTAGGAGTGCATTATGGGTAGCAGGTTTACCAAGTTCCCTGGGTAGTTCTGCAGGTTTTTTCCGTGTAGCTCTCAGTGTTTCAGTCTGTCTCCCCCCCCCCCCGCCCCCAATCTGCTTCATTCCTCTTTCAAATTCTTACAAGTTCCAACAGCTCTCCAGCTGCGTGTACCAAAGACACATTGAGGTAAGCGCTGGCAAAGGATCCAAGACAGAGGTTTAAGTCCTTTATTTTTAGAGTCTTGGCAATACCTTCTTCAAAAGCGAGAGCAGTATGAGAGCTGTCATCGGCCATTGCATAAGCTTCTCTTTCTTCCCAAAGGAGGAAAGGATCTAGCCTTTTGCAATCTCTCTCTGTCTGTGTCTCACACACAGTCAGTCCAAGGGAGAGGAGAATATAAAACTTGAAATAAAAGTTTGGTCTGCAGAGCTGGTTTGTGCCAGCAGGAAACCCAATTCCAGCATTCCACTGCCAGGGGGAAAAAAAAAACCCACAAAGATTTTTATGTAGTTAAAAAACAAAGTTTATTCAGACAACCAAACAGCCCCAAGACTGTTTTCAGCTGTTATTAGGCCCTGGTGCTTACAAGTCTCTGACACACACTTTTCTATCCACAGGCCTCAGGTTCAAGCACCTCACTGCAGTGGAGTCTAATATAGATTTCTCTTTCCTTCTGCCCACACCTTGGATCTAACTTGCTGGCTGGAGGCCAAAGCAAGGGCATACTGCAGTTTACATGCATACGCCTCCTTTCCTCTAAGCACTCTCTAAAATCCATGCCCACAGACAGGGAGGAGAGGTAGCTGGCCTCAGAATTTGACCCATCAGAACATTTTGCCAACTGATCACCCCTGGGGCAGAGTACAAGAGAGCCCAGGGAGGGACTGTGTGAAGCAGTTCCCCCACCCCGCCGCCCCAGACGTGCCTGTTTACCAGGTGGCCAAACAACAAGAGTGCGTAAAGGGGAGAGACTCCAGCGCTCAGGGAACAAGGCGTTGGAGACAGATCCTCACAGTCTGGAGGAGACGCTAGCCCCAGCCAATCCAATGGCAGGGCACCCCCCTTCGTTAGTACGTGCGGAGCCTCCTGCAGTCCAAGGGCGTGGGCACACGTAGCTCACAGAATTCCCATGCAAAGGGTAAAGGGGCTGAGAGCTTCCAAACCTGGGCACCTCCATTCACTAAGGAGGGGCTTGAACACTTGTCTGCACTAGCCCGCTCCCTACTGCTGATACACCGCTCACAACAGCATGTTGTCTAACCTCCACGCAGGGTCGGATGACACCCGAGCGCTGCCTGCACTACTGCTTCCACTTCTGCTTGAGCCGTGGTGCCCAGAGGGCTGAAGAAAGACTCGCAGCTGCAGATGCACGCAAAGGGCACGGAATGCCCCTGGAGGAGGGGAGAAGAGAGATGTGGGGCAGAAACAGTCACCGCTTCTCTACCACACAGCATGCCAGGTCCTGGCACTTCCAACACATCCCCTCACTGAGCAGCTCAAAGGGTTCCAGCTGCATCAAACTGATCGACAGCTACAGAGCCTGGCAAGGAGTCAGCATCCCAGCACAGAGGACCACCGAACCAGATCACATCAAACAAGCTTCTAGTGCCTTCAGTCTTGGCTGGTGGACACACAAGCAGGACGGTAACTGGGGTCCCAGCAGCCAGCACCCTGCAGCGTAACTGGTGTGCTGTAGGGGCCGGGAAACGCATTCCCTACCCTGGAAAGAGCAGCGGGTGACATAGCAAGAACGTCTCCCGGGGAGAAGGCCTTCTCCACCTCACAAGCCAATAAGACAAGTTTCGGGAGTCAAGAGGCCCCTTCCCAAGCAAAAATGGAGGTAGAGCTGCTGAAATGTATGCTGGGAGGCTCCGGGATCACCACAGTGCGGGAAGGAGAAGTCAGATGATGATAACAGATAACAATCTTCGGACACCACCCCAGCCCTTCTGCCAGCTCAACCTGGAACGTCTTGGGACCCAAAGTGCCCAGCGGTGTCCAGGAGCAAACCTGGGCTTGACTGGGGCAGGGAGCAGTGTCTAGACTCCAGGAGCTGGGTGCTGGGAAATGGCTGGCGGGAGTCATTGAGACAGGGAAAGCAAACACCGCTTTATTCCCCGCTTTGCGGGCAAGAAACCCCTCCAACCCCTCCCCATCATGCACCCAGGTCGTAGGAAGCTTAGAGCGCCAGCGAATTCCCGTAAGCACAGAAACAGGTGACCAGTCAGTTGTCCAGCCCTCCCCAAGAGAGGGAGTCCTCTTTATTCCCCCACCCTCACACACACTGCTCCAGTTGGTGCCAGAAAGCACCATGATATCACAAGGAAAGGAGGATTGCGGGATTTCTAGGCTTGACCTGAGTCCTTGGCCACCCCAATTTCACAGCCCCGTGCAGTACATTCAGCGAATAATACTGCTTCTATAGCACTTTCGTCCCAGGATCTCAGACTGTTTTAAAGATGTGAGCATATATCATTCCTTGCTTAACCCACACCCCCACATGGTGAAACTGAGGCACAAAGAGGAGCAACATGACATGCCCAAGGCCACAGCCAGTCATTGGCAGAACTGGGAATAAAGTGAGCCCTGTGCAACGTCCCCAAGATCATGCCACCACCCTACATATACCAATCACAAGCTTTCAGTTCCTTACCTAAAGCAACCCTCCTCCGATTCGTCCGTCGGCATCATATTGCCCATCCTTTTAAAGAACATGGACCTTAAGGTGCACAGGCTGCGTTCTTACGAGAGACTCAGCTCATCAGCTATAAGGCATGTGCCCAGAGGATTTCTCCTCTGACCTTGTGACGTGGAGGAAATCACCATCTTTCCATCCTCTTCACTAATCGATGTGGCTTGGACACAGATGCCTCAGGCAGCTGGTGCAGTTCGGGGATGGAGGTATTGGAATGCAGTGGAGGAAGAGGGCTCACCTCAACCAGGCCCCTGCATCCACCATGCAGTGAGTGCTCTGAATCCCCCTGCACAAGGCCCACCAGTGACCCGCCCACATTTCTCCAAGGCAAGTGCAAGAGGGATTAGAAGCTCCCAATGAAAGATTGAGTGGCTACCTAGGATCAGCCTGGGGCTAATGAGAGAACTGGGAGCAGAGCAAGCGGGCACATGAAGTCTTGTATCCTCTTGTCTACACTAGAAATAGTAAACGCTGACTTGCAGCAATGGAGCTTCTACACAGGAGCCGCAACTGCAAGCGCAAGTGTAGACAGGGCTTCGGCTAACACAGCCACTAACCCTGATCAGAACCGTCGAGTCGAGGGGTAAAAACCCCACCTGCTTCTTTGTCCTCCCACCGCTGCCAGCGCTGGTTGGGCTGTGGGATCACGAGGGCAACCTCTTGCCTTGACTCTAAACATCTCAGGTAGAGAAAGCCCAAGAGACAAGCTGTGTGCTAGTGAGACGGGGGCATGAGAGCTCCAGTATGGACATGCCCACATGACGTGACCCTCTGTGCCTTTCCCCCCGGACATGGTTTGTTAGGACTCTGTACAAGGGCCTGGTTCTCGAGCTCCAGAGGTTTGTGCCATCAGCGCTGGAAGTCTCCAGTTCAATCCCCAGCCTTGGCCAAGTTGGCATCATACACACACCACCTGCAACAGACTCCTCCCCCAAGTTTGACAGACTCCCCACACCCATACACCAGCCCTTTAGAACCGCAGCTGCTAAACTGATGAGCTCTTTGCAACAGAAGCTACGGTTTACAGCATTGGTTCTCAACTTATTTACCACTGTGGGCTGCACATGCAACGCTCTGTGTGTTTCATGGGCTGCATCCACAGAATATCCATACTACCTGTACGGCTCTAAGCATGTGACATGGGCTGCAGCTGGGTGCCGATGGGGCCGCAAGCGGCTCCCAGGTTGAGATGCACTGGGTTAGACAGAGCTTTAAACAAACCAAGCCCCAACCATTGTGGAGGGCGGCTCAGCGTGGGGAGGGTTCCTGCAGGGAGACAGCTTCCCTGCTTTGTTTCGGTTGCAGATGGCAGGGCCAGCGCCAAGAGGGGATTGTAAAAATCCAGAGGAGGAAATGCAGCAGGACGGAACTCAGCGGGTGGGGGAGGAGGGAAAAGTTACATTTTTTGACCATTTTTAGAAGTTTCCCCAACTTCTGCCTAGTCAGGAGAGACCAGAGAGGTGTGAGGAGCAGGAACTCTGAGAGCCCGCTTTAAAATGGACCAGGAGGAAGGTGCTGGGATACAAGTGAGGTAGTGAAATCGGGTGAAAGCGCGGCACCTTGGGGCCCAGGAGAGACTTCCTCATTACAGCTTAGGGCAGAGAGAAAGTGGGTGTGTGTCACAGTCACCAATGCCTAGGAGAAGCCAGCAGCCACATTGTTTCCCTGCTGTCACCAAACACTTTGCTCCTACAGTGCAGGTCTGAGCTCTCCAAGCACCTTGCTAACAATTAACACCTCCAAAACAGCCAAGGAAGGGGCTGGGTTACCCCCATTTTACAGGTGCAGAAAGTGAGGCACAGAGGCTTGCCCAGCTCCATTCCCCTCGGCCCCATCCCCAAGGACCCGGCCCTGGAGTCCCAGCGGCCACTCCGGTCACTGGAGGGTGCCCTGCTGCTCCATCTCCCATTACCAGCCCTCCCCCTATCCCCTCCAGCAATTGTTCCCGGACTCACAGGGGACCCTTGACCACCAGTTAGTGGAGGGGGAAGTTCATCATCTTAGCAGTCGACACAGCTGTAAACATGCAGCAACACGCACCTTCCATCCAGGAGAGACACCGGACCAGCCTGCTCTCCCTCACCCCACCCCTGCCATGGACAAGAGAGCACCTCCAGCAATTCCCTCCACACTGCCCACATGGGGCAGCCTGGGGAGAAGTGGGAGACCCTCCTTCTGCAAGGTATGGGAGGGGAGACAACTCAGCACCCCTGCTGGGCTGGTCTCAACAGGCTCCTCTCTCGCTGCGATGCGGGGGGTGGGTGGAAGAGGTCGCTGCATTGAACAAGCCTGTTTATGTGCAGTCCTGCCACGCCCCCCTTATCACTCGCTTCAGTGCTCTACCTCCACAGCTTGTTGTGTCCCTGGCACCACAGTCAACTGGAGGGAGAAGTCGAAAGACCTGGGTTCTGACACTGCCTCCCTGCAGGAGAGTGACCGAATTACTCACCCCCTGGGCCTGAGTTTCCCCATCTCTGAGACAAGGAGGATAACCCTACTGCACTTCAGGACGCGCACACAGATCTAAGAACTAGAGCACCCAAGAGCATTAACCAGCTCTGCCCACAACCTCCTGTGGTCACGTGTAAATGCCCAGTGTGGACGTGCGATGGCTTGGGTGCACCAAAATCCCCAGTGTGCACTGATGCACTGCAGGTTCTGTGCCTGCAATCCGGGACTGGGGAGGCCATGTTTCCAAGTGAAAACCCAGGATGGTTGCAGCTTGGCATCAGTGAGGTGCAGCACAGGAAGGTCTGAACCGCTGGGAAGAAGAGATTTGAAGTGCCCATTTCCTCTGCTCCCCACTTCCACTGGCAGGCTTCTATCGCTGATCCCTTCCCCGACACAAGCCAGTGCTCACGTCAGGTATGGGCACTGGGCTGGAGCAGTACGAGCCACCCGTCTGCAGCCACCGATCTGCCCACTGACTTGCCTCTTGTAGCACTGCTCAGGTCGACTCCTTGCACATAGCAAGGACTGTCGCTGTGTGGCTCACTTGGGAGGCTCGAGTGGCAGTATGCAAAGGCCTGGGAGGCTGGGGGACAGCCTGGAGTTAGCCTCACTAGTTCAGCTGACTGGCTGCTCCGATAGGTGGCCAGTCTGCCAAGGGTTTGAAAAAAAAAAAACAAAACAAACCACTGAAAGAAAGAGACCCCAGGACAGATCCTGCAGCAGGGGCATTCTTAGGTTCCAGGGACACACGCTTACTGACCCAACAGCATAGGTGCACTGTTCACAGGCTGAGCTCAAGCAGCTTGCTCAAGGTCTCACAGACTGTGGACTCAACCCCAGATCTCTGGGTGTTTACCCAAGAGTCGTACAAAGGTGGCTTACATTTAACAGTCAGATCCTGACTCTCAGTCCCCTGCCCCCTTCCACAAGCATGTAACAGAGATTCACCCCAGGCACCATTGCCTGGGTTAAATGGCTTTCCCCTGACCACTACGGGACCCCAGCTAACACTCGCGGCCCAGCTGTGGACCCAATCTTCACTGAATGCTCTCGACCAGCATTTCTCAAACTGGGAGTCCTAACCCAAAGGGGGGGGGGGTCACAAGACTATTGTAGAGTGGTTGCGAGAGTAGTCGCTGCGGGCCAGGCACGCAGCTCGGAAGGCAGCGCTGCTGCCAGCAGCAACACAGAAGTAAGGGTAGCAATACCCAGCCATGCCACCTTTACTTCTGCACTGCTGCTGGGGGTGGGCGCTGCCTTCAGAGCTGGGCACCTGGCCAGCAGCCGCCGCTCTCCACTCTGCTTTCAGAGCTGGGTGGCCAGAAAGCAGCAGCTGCTGGCCGGGCAGCACCGCTGCCAGCAGCAGGACAGAAATAAGGGTGGCCATGGTGTGGGGTGGAGACGTCACTTTTGGGGCAGGTTGTCGCAGCCTGAAATGATCTGAAAGGGGGTTCCAGCAAAAAAAGTTTGAGAACCCCTGCCTAGCCCCTGCTCTGTGGAGCTCGCCCTCGCAGCTGGTAGTCCTGGTCCTTGGAGCGCAATTGCTGGGATGTCTCTTGGTCTCTGATTAAGGGGGTGGAAACTTTGGGGGTAGCTGGGGCCAGGCCCATCAATGGCTCAGGACCAGGAGTCTGAATCTGAGCTGGTGTTTGCTGGCAGGCCTGTGAAGCTCCGATAGCACGGGTGGGATGCTTTGCTGGGGCTTGTGCTGTTCAGGCAGGCATGGCACGGTGTTTGGAATCAGCTGGACCTCTCGCAGACCATGCTCTGCTTCTCCACCTATGAAGCAGCACCAAGACAGCTGAGCTGCTCTGGGATGATGAAGATCATGGAATTCAGGGCAAAGCACCTGAGAGCCAGAGTCCAGTCCCACTTCAGAATCGTACTGGGACTCTCCAGAGGGACTGGCAGCTTCGAAGCTGATGATGCCCGATGAGAGTGGCTCCTCGATTGCCCTGCGCAGGCTTCATGAGCTGCCCCAACAAGCAGCCATCCAGTGGACTCCCACCCCAGCCAGGGCTCAGCTCCGATTTGGGAAAATCCCAGTCTTGGACACTACGATCCACTCCAAACTCCTGCTGGGAAACCTCACCAGAAACGCCACAAAACAAGGATTTAAAAACAGAGACAGTCTTTAGAATCTGCATTGACAGGCGGGGCTTTGTTACGCCGATGCCCCTTTAATAGGCTGGTGACTTTCCTTTGTCTACAGAGAAGCCTCTCTCTCCCCCTCTAGCTCTGAACCAAGCGCAACTGGGCATTTGTGGTACAGCTGGCATCGGCTCTGCTGCCCCACTGAAAGTCCTGCCCCCTGGAAGCTGGCAAGCGTGGAAAGGCCAAAGCAGAACCACTAATTGCAAACAGGCTTCCTCCTGGGACTTTCACAGAACGAGACGAGAAAAGAGAAGCTTTAACTCGAGAGAGAATGAGCAGTTGTGTGCAGGGCTGGTCTCTGCTGTAGGACCCGGCAGAGCCTGGGATAGGGTAAAAGTGTGCTGCAGAATGACAGAGGAGGGATTTTTCCCTGTGGGATGGAGGAAGAAGAAAAAGGCACCTCCAGCCAATATTCTCCCTCTCTCCACCCTCCGAACTATGCTAGGAAGATTTTGCCCTCCAATCAGTTGTGTTTATGCCCTCGGCCGTTGCTAAGGGATTCCAATCCCCTCTGGTGCAGGAGATTTGGCCTCCATGTGCTCAGAGGGGCTCTGTCAGGGCTCGTTTTACACAACCAGAAAGTCTCCAGCGCTGTGGCATGTGAAAGGAAAGGCAGTCCCGGGAGAGAGTGGGACCCGCTGTCCGTAAGGGGAACAGCAGACGGTTTGACGGGGCCTTGAACCGAGCACTGGCACAGCCAGCCAAGGGGTAGAGATTGGACACTGAACTCAGGGTCTGCTGCAGGCAGGCTGGGTTAGTGAAGCAGCATGGTCTGAGCACAGGCCTGGGGGCCAGACCCTCCCGGGCAAGAGAGGATCTTTAGCTGCACATGCTAGAAGTGCCTGCTATACAATAGGCTCAGCCAGTCAGGGAATGGAACTGAAGCCAATGACTGGTTGCACCCATCAAGCGGCTGATACTTGCAGGGAACAGTTTGCAATCCATGGAAGACAAAATTATTCCCCATGGCACAGCAGAGGACACTCCGGTTGGCTGATTTTCATGGCAAGACCAGAAAGAAGCTAAGATCAGTCACACAAGTTAGTGGTAGCTAATTATTCACTCAGCTCCAAGGAGAGCCAAGGCCCTTTGGGAAATGAAGTGTATTAATTAAATTTTTACTGTTAGGAACAGCTGAAACCTCACTCAGAGCGTCTCCCAATGAGTCGGATTTCAGTGTTTGTCCAACGTGATCTGGGCTCCCCCTCCAAAAATTTTGCCTCGGCTCAAGACCACCAAAAAGGCCGGGTCTACGCTAGGATTCATCCACAAGTACAGCTGCACGATTGCAAAGTGTTTGTGTAGACGTGACTGGCACCACTGAAACGAATCCGGTTAACCGGGGTCAAATGCACTGGTGCAAGCAGAGTCTGCACTGGGAGACACAGTGTAGACGAAGCGTCTGGTGTTTCCTTTTCACTCCCTTCCCCCTCTACATAAGTGTGCACACCCACACCCACCATTCGAGGGACAGTGGAGGGAGAGCAAAGGCTCTGGGCTGGGCTTGCTCAGGCACGAAGGAGGCTCAGGCAGGAATGAGTTCCCAATGAAAAACAAACCGTGCCAGGCTGCGCCTCCCCGAGCTCGGGGGAGGCACTTGGCTCACAGCTGCAATAACTAAGGCCTTTTATGCCAGGAGCCTCCTGGAAACTAACCCCCAAACCTCCCTGAAAATAGCACGGCTGTTTTATTTAGGAAGGACGGGAGGCGTGGCGGCAGGGGATGGGCGACTCCACTAGAAAAGCTTCCCAGAGCAACCCATGACCTCATGGGCCCGCCACAGGGAACGTCCTTGCGCTGTCCAGGACGTCGCGGAGCGGATGGGGAGAAGGCCCACCCAGCTTCGTAATGCATGGCATGCAAGACAGGCCCTGCTTCCGAACCAGCCGAATGAACTAGACGCAGTGCAGGGTGCCCACACTCGCCGTACCAGCTAGCGCAAACCATGCTCCCGCCAGCCATTGCCGGGTCAGTGCAAAACAGATCCCTAACCAGGAGACCCGTCACCCGCTCCAGACCCTGGTCTTCCCCCCGCGTCCCAACTTTTCATAGATCTGTATGCGCCATGAGGTCTTCAACGTCTGGGGAGGGCGGAGGAAGAAAAGTGGGAGACTGACGTGAGGAAAGCAAACTCCTCCCTACCCACAGAGTTTTCCTGAAATGACATCGTCCCTAACCCTGCAGATCCCAGCACAGGTCTCCTAAGGCGGGGAGGGGTGGAGTGGGGGGGAGCATCATGGGTATAGCAAACCTGCAGTTGGAGAGGTGCTTTCATAGTGGGTTTGTTGGGACTGTAAATGGCTAGAAGAATGCACAAGCCTTAGGAAGCACCTGCTATTCTAAACGCCATGGGCACGGCATGGCATGGCAGGTTGCTTGCCTTTTTAACATTAAAAAAAAAGCTCTAGATTATATCCAGGAGCACAGGGCTCAGGTGGACAGAGCCGTGCTCAGACTAGGACCTGCTCGAGCAAGTCACTTCACTGCTCTGTGCCTCTCACGGTCTGTCCCAGCTGTTTAAAAGCTCTGGGGCAGGGAGTGTGTTGCGTTTCTATGGTGCTTAGCACAGTGGGGCGGCTAGGAGCTACCGCGCCGTAGGGGACCAGGCATGCCAGCACTGGCTGAGCTTGTGAGGCCCTATGCGCCACTCGAGGGAGTCCGTCTAAAGCAACAGATGTTGTACACCGCGTCTGATCAGTGGGGGAACATGCTTGGTGCCAATGGGCAAAATTGGAAAAAGACGGAAAGAGGGTAATGGAGGGCACACGGGGGCCCTGGCATCTGTTCAGCAGAGCCACAGCTTCAAGCACCTGTCTGTAGATCAGAGAACGAGTTATCGGCACTCCTTAACTCCTTCTAGGAAAACAAGGGCCCCATCCCATTTCTGCCCATCCTCACAACGTTGATAGGCCCAACGGGGGAGGAGGGAGCTCAGTGGTTCAAGCACTGGCCTGCTAAACCCAGGATTGTGAGTTCAATCCTTGAGGGCCATTTAGGGATCTGTGGTAAAAATCTATCTGGGGATTGGTCCTGCTTTGAGCAGAGGGTTGGACTAGATACCTCCTGAGGTCCCTTCCACCCCTGATAGTCTATGATTCTAATCCCATTCAGAGTATCTCCCAAGCAGATAGAGAATGAATGGTGAGAGATGGGGGGGCACACAGAGCCCCTGGCCGCATTGAGGCATGGATGCAGGGCCCTGGTATGGGGTGGGACTGAGGGCACTAAGAACCCAAGGAGGTAGATTGAGGGACCCTGGCATGAGGGCAGGGCTGGGGGTTGCGGGGAGCCCCTGAAACAGAGGGAGATGGAAGGGCGGCACGCAGGGAGGGATGTAGGGAGCCCAGTCAACAGTGGCAACACAGTGTTACCCCTCGTTTAGGGAACAGAAGACTCCTAGGCAGGAAGTTACAGATAAGGAGGGCTAGGGGAGCATGCTGGGATTGGGGGGAAGGGCCACCTGAATCAGCTGCACCTTCAGTTTGCTCTGGCGCTGCAGTGGCCTGCGTCAGATTGGGGCCCCGCTGAGCAAGGCACTGCGCCCAGCAGGCCGTGACAATCCCTGCCCTGGCAGGCTGACACACCCTAGGAGACTCCAGAGCTCGCCAGGGTGGGGGAGAAGTACCCGGCTAATATCAGCCAAGGGGGGCTGGCGTCACCATGCACTCCTACCCCACCCCACTGACGGAAATGCTGTGACTGTTCTGGCAGCCTTCAGGGCATTCCCTCCGTGATGCCAGCACCGCTGCACTGTTCCAGCGGGAGTCAGCTCAGCCAAGTCCCTAGCATTACCACCACCGTCACCTTCCCAAACGCTGCCTGGAGCAAGGTGCAGAAGCAAAGCGGGGATAGCTGGTACTCATCACCGGAAGGCTAGTATCCACTAGATCTTTGGATACTGTGTTCCTCTAGCCATACTAAAGAGCAGAGGGCAGGAATCTCAGAGCCCGCCTTGGCACTACATTTGATGAGCCGTTTAGATCGCCAAGTATGTCTACGCTGGGGAGAGCTTGGAAATGGCTTATCCTGCACTGGGGCATCTCCATCAGTCTTGCAGATGAGGGGGATGCTGGGGGGTTGCAAGACAGCAGAAGATTGTGGCCCAGGAACAATTCTGAGAAGCTCATTAATAGAACATTAAGAAGTCAGACTTTTAGATGGGCAAAAACCTGTCTGGGGATTGGTCCTGCTTTAAGCAGGGGGTTGGACTAGATGACCTCCTGAGGTCTCTTCCAACCCTGATATTCTATTCTAGAACATTAAGACGTAATTGTGGCAGCAGTTACTATAGGCTAGGGGGTTTGGGGCCTTTACCCAAGAGATTGGAAATTCTTTGGGTCTGTACAGCAAATTGTCCCTTCTCTGTGTCATTATAGCCAGTCACACCCCTACATCTTTCCTTAAAGATAAGGAAAAACATGTTTTAAGGCTCTTTGCTCAATGCTAGCTAGTACAATGGAGCCTTGATCCTGACCGGGCCTCTAGGCACTACTTAAAACAAGTATCAGAGGGGTCGCCGTGTTAGTCTGGATCTGTAAAAGCATCAAAGAGTCCTGTGGCACCTTATAGACTAACAAACGTATTGAAGCATGAGCTTTCGTGGGTGAATACCCACTTCGTCGGATACAAGTAGTGACTCAAGTTAGCAAGAGGACACGGCAGTAGGTTTAGGAGCTAAAACTCGTATTTGAAATTGGAGTATACATTTTAATGTAGCGTCCATTTAAAAAAAAAAGGGGGGGGGGGAGGGGAAGCCAGATAGTCTCCTTTCCTGCAAAGCGACCAAGCTAATAAAATAAATCTTACTCACTCTTTGGCTTTAACAATCTAAAGTGTTATTTGTTCTATAGGACATTTTAGAAACCTTTGTTTGTAAACCTGACGGTGTCCCTTTAAATGGTGTTTAGCCCACACGAAATCCCATGATTCAGGGAGCTGACTAGCAAACTTTACAGTAAGTGACAAGTCATAATTCCTTTGGCATTCAGCAATGCAACAACATTAGTCATGTTGCGAGCCTCTGATATTAACGCAGCTGCAATATGCTGTTCCTCTGGCATTTTAATTGTAGCTTTGTATGAAGGGCCCACTTCACTGGAAATCAAGGGCAGAGCCATGGTTTTGCTCCAGGGAGCGAGGCGACTACGGTCGAAAGTTTCCAAGGCACCTTGGTTCTCCAGTGTGAGAAGTTGGTTAGGTTTCATGCCATCAAAGCCACATCTCCTAGTGCAACCTGATTTGAGAAGTCTGGGGGTCCCAAGCAAGGCTGATGTTCGGAGTAGTAGCTACGTGCTTAATAGAGCCTTCAAAAAGCCTCTGAAGTCATTGTAATTGAAGCCTGTGTAAGGACGAGACAGAGGTCAAGTCCTACAATTCAGAGGCCCTTGGGAGCTCAGACGCCTGCGTCGTAAATTACGAGATGTCCCAAGTAAAGAGGGCGAAATAGAGGCCAAGTCACAGTGCTCAGTGGCAGAGTGACCCCACTTATAAGGGTCAATCAAGTAACTGCAGGCACCAATTAGCCCCCCAACCTTCCCCATCCTCAGTGGAGTCAGATGCCATCTCCTTGGACAAAAAAGCAACTGTATAGAAGCCACAATCACATGCTTACAAAAGCTATTCCAAGCAGGACTAATCAGACATCCTGATCCCCAAGTCCAAGAGGAATCTTTAGGCCAAACACGTCAGACTGAAAGACCCACAACATCAAGACTAAATACAGGGCAATTCAATCAATAGCCACATTGTCACCTCCCTAGACTCCTACACCCTACGTTTCAGTGGCAGGACGGCCTAGAGCCCTGTCTGAACTAAAAGGCAAACCCATCGCTGGCACTGGTCCAGATCTGCGATCCTATCCGCACAGGCAGAGCCTGCGCCCATCAGCAGGATCAGGGCCCAATGGGCCCCCCTTGAACCAGTGCTGAACATGGTTTAACAACTCACTGTGGCCAGGACAAAACTTCTCCTCCTCATCCTTAGAGAGAGATCTGTTCCCCTTCACCCCCCCTGCCCACAAATCCAGCAGAAGCCCCGGCCACGAGAGGGTTGTTCTGAAGCAAATCACCTAGTCCTGCAGCCAACACAAACATCCACCACACAAGACAAGCTTTTCAGGGGGAGGCAGACAGGCGGACACCTTATTTCCCCATTCCCCGCCCCCCTTAAGAGAGAGGCTGTTCCTAGCTCTGCAAAGGAGGAGAGAGAGACCCAGAACTGCAACGTGGAACTTTAAAAAAAAAAAAAAGTTTTAAGGCATTAAAATATGATCCTCTTGTAGGGAGGGAAAGGAAACCCAGATTGAGAGGATCCCTCACGGGGGGGGGGAGCAAACGACAGAGGTTTTCCTCCAGCGAGAATCAGCTCTTGTTTTACACACCCCTCCGGAGAGCCAGGGCGGGGGGGACCGACCTGGCAGAGCCGATCCCCCCTTGAAACTGACTCTGGCTCCTGGACCCCGAGCAGCCCCAGCCCGGGGGCCCCACGACCCCTCACCTGAGATGTAGAGGCGCCGGCTCTCGTCCAGGTGAGTGGAGATAACATCGCCCATGGCGGACGGGGGCTGGATGCTCGCAGGGGGCGATCCCAGCTCACCCCCCAGGGAGGTTTGCAATTCAAAGGGGGGCCGGGGGGGGTCTCCTTCCTCCGGGCCGGGCCGCGGCGGCGGGTCTGCTCCCAGTCCTCGGGCGCTCAGCTCGGGAGCCGCTCCATGGGCAGGAAACAGCCTGTCTCCTCCCAGCCGAGGGAAGCCCTGGGCGGGCCGGAGAGGGAGAAGGAGACGCTCCTGCCTCCGTCCAGCCTCCGCCCCGGGACACACCCTGCGCGCGGCTCCCTGCTTGCGAGCGGGGCCAGGCGGCGAGTCCCTTCGTCCCACGCGGGGGCTGGGCGGGCAAAACTCCCTCCCTCGGCCGGGGCGGGGGGAGCCTGAACGTGGTAACCCAACAGGAAAAGCTTGTACCCCTCCCCCCCGTAATGATTGCACCGGCCTGTGCTAAAACCCAGCCCCCCTGCACCCCAGCCCACGCGCGGCCGCTGGGAACCCCCCAGTCTCCGGAGCTGGACCCAGGGGTCAGGCCTCTGCAGCAGACGCTGATCGCCCCTGCAGCTAGAAAAGGGCTTTTCTCTGACACCTAGTGCCAGCCAGGGGCCTGTTCCCCCCTCCCCGATCAGAGCTCCTGAAGGCACCTTCCTGCTCTAGGGACTAGGTCTAATTCTTTCAGCGTGAAACCAGCTCCTTGTTGGCACCTGGATTGGTTTCATTCTGACGTTGCTTCACAGAGGATTGCAACATTTACCCAGCCCTTTCCCAGGGCCAAGGAGGGGGGGAAGCCAGTACAAATTACCGGGGCCCAGCGGTCCGGAAGGGGGCCCGGGGCCTGGCTTCGTTGGCCCTGTTTAGCCAGTCCGCCCTTGCTGGGGGGCCCGAAAAAATGTTTTCACCAGGACCCAAACCTGTTCTCGGTGGCCCTGTTTCTACCCCTCTGATGACGCCCAAGTCATCATAAACCACAGCCTTGATCCTTCTCTACTGCCAGGGTGCTTCTCAGCCGTGAGTGGGAAGGACAGGACACGGGACCTGAACATACCCAGTGGACAAGGGGTTTCTTTGCCCCCTTACCCCAGTGTCTGATCCTCTGCTGCTTGTCACAGTCCAGCAAGCCTGGGACTCACAGCAAGTTTCGGTGCAAACTGTGCAAAATAAAACCTCTTTGGACTTGGATGCTCAGGACAGGAAGTGGCTTGAGAGCCCTGGAGAGGAGGGTCACCCACCCACAAAACAGACACAGCAGGGGCAGTGACAGCGCGAGCTTCATCGCCCACCTCCCAGCGTGTGCAGCTCCCCTTGGAGCAAGAGGCAGCCTCTGTAGGGGCCCGAGGGTTGGTGTGGACTGGGGAAATTGGTGTCATTAGACCCATGCAAACCCTTCACTGCCGACACGTTGCACTGGGCTAGCCCATCTGCACTGGGGATCCACACTGGGCTTGTTTCATTGGAGCAACCCCTGCCATCTACAGCTCTATGCAGGGCCTCGGTTACAGCCCATGGCCTCTTTGCTCAGGCTGCCTAACAAGGCTGTCAGTTGAGGTGAGGGCAGAGGTGCTCTTAAGGGAGCTGGGTGCCCAGGGCCTGCCCACGGATGGCAGTGGGGCTGGACAGAAAAAGCTCCTCCTCCCTCTGCCAGACCTGAAGCGAAGAGGCCAGATTTTGCCTTAGGCTGCAGTCTCATTCAGCTGCTCTGGTGCCGTACCAGAGTGGAAACAGCCCTCGCTGTATCCCCCTCTTGCAAGAAGATGGAGCGGACACAATAGTCATGTGCTCTCCCTCCCGCATAGCCCTTGGCACAGAGAGCAGCAGGGGCCATGCCGGAGGAGGAGGGAAAGGTGTGGCTAGGGAGCTCTGTGCCTTGGCTGCTGGAAAGCCCTGTGGGGAACCATTGCTTGGTAGCAGCCATAAGGCAGAGCAACCCATGAGGCTGCTCTAGCTAGTTCAGGGAACTGCTCTGCTCCTCCAGACTGCAGGATGCGTCACACACAGATCTTAGCCTCCCTAGGCTGGGTTCAGCTTGACCAATGCCCAGACTTGGGGCCCAGGACTCGGATCCTCACAGTGTTTAGGTACCTACGTCCCATTTAAATTAATGGGTATTAGGATTTGGGCCAGGGTGTCTTAGTGTATATAAGAGAGAGTCTGAACGGCTCAAGGACAGTGGAGTGAGACCTGAATCTTTTCCAGGGGGTACTGCTTGCTTCCCAAGGCAAGGGGGTGGGCGGTATCCTGTGGCCTGCGTCATGACTGCTCTGTGTACAGAGTGTCCTGTTTATCCCATCTGAAATAGTTTTTCTTGGCATACTGAGCTTGCTACTAACACCTCTCTGCTTTGGGAACAGGGCTGCCCAAACCCATGTATCTTCACAGCCTGGGTGCGGGTAAACAGCACTTGTCCAAATCACGCCTGCGCACACACACACATTACACAATGCAGGGCTGCAGGCCTGCTCATCCCAGGCTGAAACACGCCGCACTGGGCGGGGCGGGCGAACCCCTGCAAGAAGGCAGAGCCGGGCAGTCTGCCACTTCTGGGAGACCTGCTGGTTTGATCTGGGAGATCTGCCGCCTCCGATGGCTTCAGAACCCTCAGCCTGCCATAAGGCAGGGTGCTTTCAGTCTGGACCCTGGACCCAGGACCCTGCCCCTACCCCTTTGGAGCCATTGTCCCTGTTTGAAATAACATAGCTGAGTACACAGAAGGGGGGAGGGTCCCCCTTGCTAAATATTTACCATTCCTCCAGAGAACTGGTAATAGAGGTGTGACGCCACATCCGTCCGTGCGAGGGTCACTGCCAGAGAGGATCTAACCTCTGGATCTTAATGCATGATCCCCGTGACAGAGGGGCAATTGATGAGGGGCACCGACCACTTGCAACCACATCCTCCACCCTGGCACCATAGCACTAATCCTGCCCGCTTCAGAGGGAAGGTTCGGGGAGGAGGGAGAAAGTGGAGAGCAGGCTCAGCTGTCCACCCCACACTCACGCAGCAGTGGCGGCTCCTGTCCCAAGGGGCTTGTCATGGGGTCACAGTGCCACTCAGATGTGGCCCTGGAGGTAGTGAGTGAGTGGTATGGTGACCAATGTCACAATCCCGGTGTAGGGAGGCAGGCCCAGCCCCACACATACACCTAAAGGTCGCTGGGGGGAGCTGTTCTCTCCCCTGCCCCATCAGCTCCACTGCTGCATGAGCCTCTATGGATTGAGCTAAAAGATTCAACTCTGCCAGCCAAAGCTGTTGCAAGCTCATCGACTGCTCTGTGGCCCAGCCAGCCCTAGAGGGGGACAGGGAGCCGGCACTAGTGGGCATGGCTTAGAGATGGCAAAGATTCCACCCGCCAAGTCAACAGATCAAATCGGAGCATGTTCAGCGATGCCTGGCCGCTGTAGCCATCTGGCAGCTGGTTGCTGGCCTGCCTGAAAGGGATTAGTGGCCAAGGTACCTCAAAATTCAGCCTCGCACTCGCCACTAAATGACTGTCTTCATTGTCAGGCTCATCCAGGTCTGAAAGTAACTTTAGAGACTTACCAGTATGCAGGGCAACTGGGGTCCTGAGCAAGGTGGGGGGGAGGAGTGGGCGGCTCAAACAGAAGGGGCGGGGCCCCAGGTGGAAGAGGTGGGGCTGGGGCCAGACTTGCCCAGCCAGCCCTTCAGCACGGCCCACCGGCGATTTAAAGGGCCCAGGGCTCCTGGCTGCCGCTACTGCTATGCTGGGGCTCCAGCAGCAATTTAAAAGGCACCGGCTGCTGGTGCAATAGTGGCAGCTGGGAGCCCCAGGACCGTTAAATCACCGCCGAAGCCCCATGGTAGCAGCGGTGGTGGCCAGGAGCCCTGGGGCTCTGGCAGTGATTTAAAGGGCCTGGGGCTCCGACTGCTGCCAGGAACCCTGGTTCCTTTTAAATTGCTGGGCCCCACGGAAGCTGCCCCATTCCGGTACAGTCGGCTGTGTACTGGCTCTTACCAGTACACCGTATTGTACCGGCTTACTCTCACCTCTGGGCTCAGCAGAGAGGCCAGTGGGCGAATGGACCATGGAAACTGAGTCTTGTTCTCATGCAAGATCTTGTCTCTGGGAGGGATGGATGGAGTTAGCGGTGCCACACTGGTGTGGGACTTCAGACTCCCCCACCATCAATCCCACACTCTCCACCGGCCGCAGTATGAAGTCACAGCTCCAGAGCGTGGGCTGACATGGTGCTCACATTGGCTGGGCAGACTCAGCTTGATCCCCACCAGCGCTTAGCAGCACTTCTTTATTCCTCATGTCATGGATGTGCCTGGACAGGTCAGCTATGGGAGCTGAACTCAGGATCTCAAAGCAGGAGCCAGGACTACTTGAGCTGAAGACCCTGGCCCACTAGCAGATGTATTAATCTCTATAGATGGTCTAGCCACTAGAGGATAACACCGAGCTATACCATGTTAGCCTCTTTCTGGCCCTTCTTTAGTGATGGTTGTTAGATGCCAACCCCCCAGGCTGCATGTCCAGGTCATGTTTCCAAATCGAGCAGACTCTCTCTGCAGCGCATGGTCACTGACTCAGCTGGCACTTACATGCTGCTGATGACTCAGGATCACATTGGAGTGAAGTGTCTCTGGCATTGTCCAAGTGCCCCCCTGCCATGCTCCTCCTGACGCAAGGTTGCAAAGAACAGAATTTCCAGCTGAGCTCTTTTGAAAGTCTGGTTCTGATTCTGGTGGATGTTGTCAGGGAGCCAGAATTTTGATTTGGGAGGATATCCCGTGATTGCAAATTTTGTTTGGGCTGAATCTGAATGCAAACAAAAGATTTAGAAATTTCCTACTAAATAAAATTTCCCCGAAGCCCTTAATTTTGGGTCAAAGAAAAGGTGTTATATATATTATATAAAATCAAAACGTTTCAATTTTTACATTATAAAAGTTTTTATAATATAAAAGAATTTGCAAAAATGAAAAGTCACCCCCAAAAACCAAGCAAAATCAAAATGCTCCATTCCAAAAAATGTCCAAGTGGAACATTCATCCTTGTCAAAATGGTGGTTTTCCATTTTTTCCCCCCCAAATTTTTTTAAAAAAAATCAGCATGTTCTCGTGGGATGTTTCAGTTTTCAGGAAACACATTTTCTGGTGGAAAAATGTTCTATCAGAACATTTTCAAACAGCTGTTGTCTAGCGCTCAGTCCTTGGAAATCTGACCATGAATTCTTATGAAAATCTCATCACAAATGACTAAAAATTTGCTCACAACTGCATATGGAGCAATTACAATTCATGTCTGTGTCACCATGGTGAGTGCATTATTTTGAAGCTTTTGGACAACTCGTGGGTGAGAAAGGGCTCTGCCTGTCACTGATCAATCAAAATTAGGGCTGTTGATTAATTGCAGTTAACTCACGTGATTAACTCAAAAAAATTAACTGTGATTAAAAAATGTAATCTCAATTAAGCGCACTGTTAAACAATAGAATACCAATTGAAAATTAAATATTTTGGGATTTTTTTTCTACATTTTCAAATATATTGATTTTTATTACAACACAGAATACAATGTGTACAGTGCTCACTTTATATTATTTTTATTACAAATATTTGCGCTGTAAAAATGATAAACAAAAGAGAAACAGTATGTTTCACCTCATCCAAGTACTGTAGTGCAATCTCTTTATCCTGAAAGTGTAACTTACAAATGTAGATTTTTTTGTTACATATCTGCTCTCAAAAACAAAACAAAACAAATGTAAAACCTTTAGAGACTACGGGTTCTGCTCGATAACAATCCAAAGCAGAGTGGGCCGATGCATGTTCATTTTCATCATCTGAGTCAGATGCTACCAGCAGAAGCTTGATTTTCTTTTTTGCTGGTTTGGGTTTGTAGTTTCCACACTGGGGGCAAGTCCACTCAGTGGTAGTTCATGTTCAGCCAATTGCTAAAACAAACAAGTTACATTTACGGGAGATACAGCCGCCTGCTTCTTATTTACAATGTTACCTGAAAGTGAGAACAGGCGTTCGCATGGCACTTCTTTAGCTGGCGTTTCAAGATATTTACATGCCAGATATGCTAAACATTCATATGCCCCTCCATGCTTTGACCACCATTCCAGAGGACACACTTCCATGCTGAT
>NC_133792.1:8391068-8401977 GCF_003597395.2 Chelonoidis abingdonii
CATTACACAAAGTAAAACTATTTCCCAATGATTAGCCCCCCCGCCCAGTTCCTTACATCTCCTTGTCAATTGCTGGAAATGGGCCATTTTCATTACCACTACAAACAGTTCTTTTTCTCTCCTGCTGATAATAGCGCATCTTAACTGATCACTCTCCTTATAGTGTGTATGGTAACACCCATTGTTTCATGTTCTCTGTGTATATATATATCTTCCTACTGTATTTTCCACTACATGCTTCCGATGAAGTGAGCTGTAGCCCACGAAAGCTTATGCTCAAATAAATGTGTTAAGTCTCTAAGGTGCCACAAGTACTCCTGTTCTTTTTCCAGATACAGACTAACATGGCTGCTACTCTGAAACCTGTCACTTTCAGGAGACATTGTGAACAAGACGTTGGCAGCATTATCTCCGGAAAATTGTAACCAAACTTGTTTGTGTGAGCGATTGGCTGAAGTAAGACTGAGTGGACTTGTAGGCTCCAATATTTTACATTGTTTTATTTTTGAATACAGTTATTTTCTGCACTTAATTCTACATTTGTAAGTTCAACTTTCATGATAAAGAGATTGCACAACAGTGCTTGTATGAGGTGAATTGAAATATACTATTTCTTTTGCTTTTTACAATGCAAATATTTATAATCAAAAATAAATATAAAGTGAGCACAGTACACTTTGTATTCAGTGTTGTAACTGAAATTAATAGATTTGAAAATGTAGAAAACATCCCAAACTATTTCAATCAATGGTATTCTAGTATTGCTTAACAGTGTGATTAACCTCAGTTCATTTTTTTAACTGTGTGATTAATTGCGATTAATTTTTTTAAACACTTGACGGCCCTAATCAAGATGCACAGATGCTGAACCTGAATAGCTTGTTCTTCCTAATTCCAGACCCCATCCCCATTTCTCTCTGTTTCCCCCACTCATTGCATCGTTCTAAAATTAATAAAGCTTGTTGAAATTAATTGTTTTTTTCTGCTGGAATTTAAAAAAAATCATTTGTTTTATTAAAAACATTGAGGTTCAGTTTTCCCCCCACCCCTTTTTCTCTCCCGCTTTTCTCCCTTCTTTAAAAATGAGGAGGGAAAAGAGAAAAAAAAAAAAAGGGTGAGGAGATGACTTTGACCAAAACAAACCTTTTCATTTGGAATAAAAATGTCCTTTTCCATCCAAAAATATTTTAGATAGAAAAAAATACTGAGTAGCTCTATAAAGCAGACGGTTCATCAAGGAATGTGGGTTTTTTTCTTTGGCCTGCACAAGGAACAATAATCATAATAATAGTCACTAATATAATCTCTCTCCCTGGTGTGTACTGCAAAAATACCTGTAACAACCTTAGCTGCATGCTTGACATTAAAAGAGAGAACCGCAGTTCTGCAGTGAAGAGCAGCCTGATCTGTCTCTCGTTGACTCCAGCGGGCTTTGGGCCAGGCTCTGGATGCATAATATACAATGCAGATGTGGAGAGAATTTGTACAGCACCTAGCCCAGAGGTCCTGGTGCATGACTGTAGTGCAAGACACTGTTGCAATACAAATCATAATAATGAATCACCAGACGCCTCGTGGTCACAAAGTTTACGGTCAGCTTTGGGCAGATAGGCCCTGCTCCAGCCAAGCACTCCAGCATGTCCCATTGAGTTCACTGGGCCTGCTCGTGTGTTTTGGGCTAAGCATATGCTTCAGTGCTTTGCTGGTGTGGGGCCGCTCTGGCAGTATAGATTGGTCCCTATTGTCAGGGCTGGAAAAATTAAATCTCCCACCTACTAGCCTGAGGACCAAACTCACTAGCCCAAGTGAAAAAAGCCAGTGCAACTGTAACCCACATACCTCTGGGGGTTGGTGCTGAGTGGCACCAAGACCACTTTGCAAGAGATTAATGAGCTTACTTGATAGCCTTAGCTAAGGGTTATTTGGCTTTTAGCTCATGCATTTAGCTGCAGAGGTCCCAGGTTCGATCCCGCCCGCGGATGACTGGGGTCTGTTGGTGTTAGCATTGGGGGCGTGTCCGGGATTTGAAGTGGGACGTCTCTGAAGGTGCTTCCTCAGCTAGGGGAAGTATGTAACCCACACACCTCCTGGGTGTGGTGTTCTGTCCCATCAAGTGGCACCGAGACCACTTAGGCTTGGGCTACACTGGGGGGAGGGGTTCGAACTAAGATACCCAACTTCAGCTTCGCTATTCACGTAGCTGAAGTCGAAGTATCTTAGTTCGACCTACCTGGCTGTCCTCATGGCAGCGAGTCAACTGCTGCGGCTCCTCCATCGACACCGCTTACTCCTCCTGCCGAGGTGGAGTACGGGCGTCGATTAGTAGATCGATTTATCGCGTCCAGATGAGACACAATAAATCGATCCTTGATACATTGAACACTACCTGCTGATCCGGCGGGTAGTATAGATGTACCCTTAGAGAGAAATTAATGAGTTTGCTCTACCGCTTTAGCTAAGGGGCACGTGGCTTTTAACTCATGCACTAGAAGCTCATGCATTTAGCTCCAGAAGTCCCAGGTTCAATCCCACCTGCCACCAACTGGGGTCTGTTGGTATTACACAGCCTCCAAGACCACGCCCCTTACAGTATAAAGGCATAAAGCAGATACCGGTGGACCAAGTCAATGGAAAGATGCATATCAGGTTGGGCCTGGAAACAGCACTCACTCTTTGCTGTATTTGACTGTGACATGCTGTCCTTCAACAGCAACCGTGAAAACTCCCAAGGCCCTTGTCAGTTTTCTGGGCTGCAGCCAGTTTGGCATAGGCATGAGTACTTCAACAACCTGTCTGCAGGCTCAGGCAGACTTCACCTGGCTTACATGTTGCTGACCTTTTGGGGTTTTCGTTACTGCCAGAAGGGGATGGAAAGGAAGGACACCTGGGGATGTTTTTGATTGGCTCTGCAAATACATACTCCCAGGGGTAACTTTACTCATGGGACCTGAACGACTCTGGTGACCTAACTGACTCCTGGGTGTCTTTTCAGAAGTGACGCTGACGTCCTTGAACTATACCAGAGAATGGAGAACATTAAAGAGGGTTATTCAACCCTTGTAGGGTTTGGCTGGGCCACAGTCCTGGACTGCATGCTTGCGACATGAACCAAGTGAGTTGTAGGCAGTTCATTGTCTTTCCACTGACCTCAGTGAGCTTTGGAGACAACGAAGATAAGGATTTTAAAAATTACCCTGCAATAAAGAGTCTAATCATCACAGCTAATTACACGTAGGTGCAAATCACTAAACAAATGTAAGTGTCTCTTTATCTCTTAGAGCCGATTGAATCATCTGTTGTGAAAATTTTATCCTATGAATTTGGGCATTTTTCCTTTGGCTAATTGATTTGCGGATAAATGATTTCATGAGTTCAGCCAGCTGCCGAGGGCCTTAGATATCATGGTGAGGAATGCACAAGAGTCCATGATTCAGCAAAGCTGCTCTAAGCACGTGCTTAACTTGAGGCATTTGCTGAAATCCATCCTGATTTGGCAAAACACTTCACTTTAACAAATGCTTCAGTCCCACTGAAGTCAATTACATGCTTCAGTGCTTTCCTGCACTGGGGCCTAAACACCTATGGTAGGTCAGACTGACGCTCAAGAGAAAGTCAGCAAATAACGTGTGACACGTTTTCCCTTGTCATTTGTCAAATACATCACTTGCTAATACATTTGGTCACAAGGGACCAGCTCAGCTCTCCATCTTGAGTGTTTCAACTAGGTTGACCTTGAATAGGGTGACCAGATGTCCTGATTTTATAGGGACAGTCCCGATTTTTGGGTCTTTTTCTTATATAGGGTCCTATTACCCCCCACCCCGGCCCAATTTTTCACATTTACTGTCTGGTCACCCTAACCTTGAAGGTAGATGCCACCTGTCTTTTACATCTGCTAGGCACAGATGTAAGAATGCGCCTTTTCTGGAGCGAAGACCTAGTCTGCATTTTTAGAGCATCCAAACCATTGAGCCCTCTCATTGCAACTGGGGTCTGTGGGGATATAGCGTCACTGCAGTCGGAAGTGTGATTGAGGCACAGACAGACAGACCTGCCCCAGTACAGCTAAAAATAGCAGCAAGGACCTGGCAGTATATGTATCAGCACTGGCTAGCAACCTGAGGACATACCAAGGGTCCCCAGCGAGCATACACAGCCCACACTGAAGCTGGTACAGCTGCATATTCACTATTTTTAGCTTTGCTCGTGTGGTTAAAGCTAGGGCAGTAGGGCTCCCGCTGCCGCAATCACACCTTGATTAGCCAGACCTTGGGAGCTCCCAAAGTAAAAATAATCATCATCCTACACCTGAGCATTTGCAGGATCAGGATTTTCTTTGGTAAATATTTATTTCCCTCCCTCTGACATTCTAACAAATCGACGGCATTTTCGTATAACTCTAATTGACCTCAGGCGGTAATGATCTGTTTTCACAGTGACCAAGATCAACAAAGAAAGCTTATCAATTAGACTGAAGAATGTGCAGAGAATTCAAAGAAGGGGGCTGGCCGTCTGGTATATTTTGGGCCTGCTCCATGGTAGCCCCACGCAGCCCTTTGTGGCTGCCTCTAGAACAGTATTCAAACGCCCTGACAGCCAAACCTGGCTGGATGCGGCCATGTTCAGCTCAGCCACAAATGATGGGAATGGCACCTCAGGAATGGGGCTGGATGCCTCAGGAAGCAGGGGCTCAGGGCAGGCTCCCCAGCAAGGGTTCTACCAGCCCAGATGTTGTCAAGGAAACCAAGCCTTGCCCACAGAATGTGTGAAACCTGTGCCGGTGATAGGGGGATTAGAAAACTGTTCCCAAGCAAAGTGCTGCCCAGGTGCAGACAAAAGAGTAAGGACATAAGAACATAAGAACGGCCATGCTAGGTCAGACCGAAGATCCATCTAGCCCAGTATCTGTCCACTGACAGTGGCCAATGCCAGGTGCCCCAGAGGGAGTGAACCTAACAGGCAATGATCAAGTGATCTCTCTCCTGCCATCCATCTCCATCCTCTGACAAACAGAGGCTAGGGACATACCCGTCTGGCATAGCCCATTTATGGACTTAATCACAAAGAGTTATCCAGTTCTCTTTTAAAACCGTGTAATGATTGTCTAGCGTTTCACAACCTCCCTCAGGCTAAGAGTTCACAAGTTGAATGTGTGCTGCGTGAAGAAGAGCTTCCTTTCCATGTTTTAAACCTCCGGCCTATTAATATTTATTTGACTGACCCTATCTGATTGTATTATGGGAATAAGTAAATAACTTTTCCTTATCCACTTTCTCCACATCACTCATGATTTTATATACCTCTATCACATCCCCCCTTAGTCTCCTCTTTTCCAAGCTGAAGAGTCCTAGCCTCTTTAATCTTTCCTCATATGGGACCCTCTGCAATGGGTAACAGTCCAATGGTTAGAGTGCTAGCCTGAGATATGGGAGACTCTGGTTCTCCGGCTCCGTTACAGGATTCCTGCACAATTTGGGACTTGTCTGCATGGGGAACGTTGGCAGCAGAATGATTCTGCTGTTGTTATAGCAGCATCACTATAGAGGTAATTACACTGGCCAGTTTCCCCATGTAGGTAAGTTCTAGGAGAGAGAAGCTATTCAGGTGCACAGGGGTACCTGGCAGCTGTTTCAGAGCATGGTTCTGTGCCATGATACATACGGAATCAACGGGACCGAAGCATGTGCTCAAAGTCCAGCATGTATGTAAGGGTTCTGCAGAATGGGGATGGCTTTGAGCAGGTGTGTTGCTGAACCAGGGGCTTATGGACAGAGCTCAAGGGCAGGGAGAAGAGTCCATACCCAGCAAGCAAGTGGAGTGGGGCCTCCTAAAATCTGATGAGCCTCGTTATTGTTTATGTTTGAGCCAGGGCAGGATGGGAAGAAGACAAGGTCCCTTCCCCTATGAGTGCATGCTCTGGGGTCCAGATTCTGCATAATAGGTGTAGGCTCATGGAAGCAAATGAGTCCGGCGCCTCATGTGAATCAGCATACGGAGACCCAAGCCTTAAGTGGGTGTAGGGTGACCGGATAGCAAGAGTGAAAAGTCAGGATGGGGGTGGGAAGCAATAGGAGCCCATAGTAAAAAAAGGCCCCTAATATTGGGACTGTCCCCATAAAATCAGGACATCTGGTCACCCTACGTGACATACAGATGAAGGAGAGGCAAAGGAGCCCAGCAGCCAGGCTGAAAACCCATCTAGTTAGGACCAAGATATTCTCTTGTTTAACTATTTACCCCTCCTTGATCTTTGGGAAGGGCTAACCTCCAGCCACAGTGCGTGGAGAATCTGATGCAGGGAACATGGACAGCACCTGGCACTGGGGGTCCCTGATCCCGACTGTGGCTGGGGGCGATATCTCCTGCGGTGAGAATGCAAACAATTTGCAAGCAGCACCATGGCACTGAAATGGGTGCGACAGGTGAGGCCAAGACCCGGCCCCCGAACCGCGACGGACCTTCCCTGCAGGAGCCCTCCACAATCCCAGCCCGTCTCAAGCCTACTGCAACCAGAAGCTGGCTCGTGTGGAACACTGTTGCCCCCAGGTGGTCACGAGGGAAATGACCGATAGCTCAGAGAAGGACAAAACTGCAGGAGAGGATTGTCTTTAACTGGAAGGCAATTCCCCCCATTTTAGATCCTGATGATTTAAAGCACTTGCTGCACTCAGGAATCTGGGCTGCACTGAGGGCCAGTGCAATCCCTAGCAGCCCCAGCATCTGCTGGAATTTACAGTTCAGAGCAGCTCAGAATCCCCTGTCGCACCCTGAGCAATGCCGCCAGCATGCTGCATGCACTGGGGCAGGGGCAGCCCACGACGGTGCCCGCACAAAGGGATTTCTTTCCTGGTTGTTTGCAGATTCTTTACGGCCCCTGCATGGCTGGAGCGGCGGTAGTGAGCAAAATCCTTCCCTAAGTTCCCTGATTTCCAGTCCCCTCCCTCCATCAGGTCTTTAACCGCTAGCCCATTTTGCCATTATTCCCAATGGACTGCCAGGTTTTAACCCTCTGCCCCAGCTCTGCCCCCTGCTCAGAGAACAGTTGGGAAGAGAAGTAATCACAAAGCATCTCTCCACCTCCCTGTTCAATAGGGCCTGGGCAGAGAGAGAGAGAGAGAGAGAGAGAGAGAGAGAGAGTGTGTGTGTGTCCACCCCCATGTCTGAAAGGGACCCAGGGCAGGGAGCGTACTGGAGGCGAATACACACAGCTCCTGGCTTGTGGAGGGATAGCTCAGTGGTTTGAGCATTGGGTGCTAAACCCAGACTTGTGAGCTCAATCCTTGAGGGGGGCATTTAGGGATCTGGGGCAAAAATCTGTCTGGGGCTTTGTCCTGCTTTGAGCAGGGGGTTGGGCTAGATGGCCTCCTGAGGTCCCTTCCAACCCTGTTCTTCTACGAGACTGCCAGGAATAGCACAATGCATCTGAGCCTCTGTGGCAGGCCTGACGCTCCCAGCTGGGCTGGGGTGGGCGCAGCGCTGCAAGCCCTGAATGCAGCCCATGTTCGGGGAGTGGTGTCTGGCCAGCCCCATCCCAGGGCCTGTGGCACACTTGGAATGAGGCATTGATCCTCGCCTGGTGTGTCCCACAGGGGTCAATTTCTTGGTGATCTCCATTCAGAATTGCCCAGCCCCCCCTCACCCCCAGTGCTGTCCCACGGCCCTGCTGCCTCTGGCTGGAGGCGATGAGCTGGCATGGCTTGATTCCTCTGCAGAGGACGGGGGAAGGCTGCTGCCGCAGCATCTGGAGACCCTCAGGCAGCTCAGCATCCGCAGCCTCTGCCCAGCAAATGTCAGGACCCCACCTGGCCATCAACCTGGGGAGGGGAGGGACTGGGCTTCGGATGTGGGCAGCTGAAGCCTGTCTGCGCTCGCTGGATTTTGGAGCTAACAGTTTCTCCTGTTAATCGGAATCTCTCCCACCCCAGCCCAGATCCAAGCAGGGATTCCAGGCCAGGCTCACCCTGCGGTGGACAGAGGGGAGAAAGCCATTTGTTTTCTCTTCTCTTCCAGTTCTCATACCACACCCTTCACCATGCTGCCCATGGGCACTGACGCCCCCCTCCAGTGGGTGAAGGGGGGGTGTCTCCTGGAATTTTTTCTCCCTGGGCACTGCAGCTGCAGGATGGCCCAGTGTCTCCAAGCTACAGCCGGGAAACATAATAGTGTCATTATGTCCTGCCTCCACTGCTGCTTGCGTGATTACTGGCTATGTCCGTAACGCCAGCTGTGCACACGGCACTGAACTGCCAGCTAGAAAGACAAGACCCTGGCCCTGAGGCCCATCAGAGCCCCTGTGAGCACGCCGATTTCACTGGACCTGGTTGCAGCGGAAGGCACTGCTAAATGAGGAAATTCACCCCGGTGTTGGGAGCACTTGGAGCCAGCTATGCCTGTGCAAAGGGATGTCAGACAGGCTGCCCACATTGGACTTGGCCCCACGTGCCACTCACAAGAACACCCACAGTGTGAGGGGCATTTCAGAGCAGAAGCGGGGGGTGCCAGGGACATGACTATGCCCAGCTATTCTACAGTGCGGCACTGGTTCATCGGGACCCGTGCAGCAGGGGCATATGTTAGGGGAGCCCCTGCAGCTGCTCTAACCTGGGCTGGGCCTCTGGTAGCACTTGGCAGCCCCAGGAGAGGGGAGGCGCATTGCTTCTGCTCTGGCCCTGGCATGAGTGAGCCTGGCAGAATCTGACCCTTAATGCAGATACAGATTAAAACAAATGAAACATCCTGGCAAAGAGCCCTGGTTTATCATAGGAACCTCACTAGTGCTCATGGTACCTCCCTTTGGGATATGCCTTGGAGATGATGATAGCACCATGGGGTCCTGGGTCATGACAAGGGCTCCTAGATGCTACTGCAATGCCAATAATGATGTAGATGGGGCAACTGGCACAGAGGCAAAGTGACTTGCCTAAAGACACACAGGGAGTCGGTGACAGAGTCAGGATTAGAACCCAGGAGTCCTGAATTCCAGTTTGTTTTCCTGACCCTATACAGCAAACCTGCCCCTCCACACTAAATCAAGGAATTGGCAGGTAGCTGGTTGGTTTCCTATTCAGACACGTTAGTCTGCTCCATGGTATCAGAAATTATAACTGAATCCTTTGAAAACAGCAGCCATGTGCTATTAGTGAATTCCAGGCAATTCTCAAGTCCCAGCCCACGGCCATAGCAGTGAATGATGAGCTGTTTCAGATCCCAGGGCTAGGGGCTCACCTGGAGAGTTTGTTGTTTAGGGTCTGTTTTGTAAGCGGAGTCACAAGCACTGATGAGTTCTAGCTAGCGCCTGGAACCAGTTCAGCTGGGCAGTGGTACAGCAGGTGTAACAGGGTCTCTGCTCTGGGGAATGGCCCACGCAGGTTTATGGGTCTGCTACAGGCTGGCAGTCCAGGCAACAATGACTCATGTTTTCGGCCTCCAATGTCCTGCATTCATCCTTTGCTGATGACACATGCTTCTCTCCCACATATGCATTGCATCACCAAGGGTGCTCAGCCCTGATCAGCAGGGGCAGCTTCCCCTCCCCATCCAATTTGTAGCTAGCCACTGCTCAGAGCAGAACGTCAGTGATCAGGATTATTATCCTGCTATTTATTTGCACTGCTCTAGAGTGGAGTCTCAGACCAGTGCCACACTCTGCTCTGGCCCCATTGTGCTAGGCTCTGGATAAACATATGGAGAGAGACGGTCTGAGGAGCGTCCAAGCTAAATAGACTCCGTGGAAGGGAAACCGAGGCACAAAGAGGTGAAGTGACTTGCCCAAGATCCTGCAGCAAGGCAGTGACAGAGGCAGGAACAGAACCCAGGTTTCCAGTCCAGTGCCTTCTCCATTCGACCCCCGTGGCTGAAAGAGCAATTAAACCCCGAGCTGATTCCATTCTGAGCCCCCTCATCTGCTGTGAACCCCATCTGAGCTGCACCCTTTAGATGCTTCCCCTGGGATGGGGGATGGGGGTATTTGTCCCTAATGTGTAGCACTAGGGATGCAGTTGCTTGTTTGCCTGGGACTAATTCATGCAGGATAACATTAAAATCTCCCCTTTCCCCCTTACCTCCAGCCTTTTAATACGAGCTTCCAGTACTTCAATCTGAGCAAAAAATTCTTCTAGGGAAGGTCACACGTGGCAGTGCGGTCAGGGACCTCACAGCGCAGAGAGGATCAGTGATGCAAACAGAAAAAACTGCCAGCACCCTGCATTTAAAGAAATAGCCATTTGCAAACACAGATGGGGGCTCAGGAAAGCCAGGGCCATTCCACCTCCCCTTGCCCCCCCTTAATGCAGCAACTGTTCATTTCTAACATCGCGGAAGGTAGGCTATCCTCCGCTGTCTGACACTCAGCAAGGGCTGCAGCTAAGTGCACCCGGGGCCCTCATTGGCTTCAGGACTTTGGGTTCTTCAGTTATGTTTAGGTTCCCATCTCGGGTGATGCTTTTATCCTTCCAAGCTCGTCTTTCTCCCTTAGAACGCGCCCATCCGTTCAGCCCAAAAGAGGCTCTGCTTAATTGATCTTTGACTATTAGCGGTAAATATGCCCAATGGCCTGTGATGGCATGTTAGATGGGGTGGAATCTGAGTTACTACAGAGAATTCTTTCCTGGGTGTCTGGCTGATGAGTCTTGCCCACATCCTCAGAGTTTAGCTGATCACCACATATGGGGTCGGGGAGGAATTTTCCTCCAGGGAAGATTGGCAGAAACTCTGGGAATTTTTCGCCTTCCTCTGCAGTGTGGAGCATGGGTCACTTGCTGGAGGATTCTCTACACCTTGAAGTCTTTAAACCATGATTTGAGGACTTCAATAGCTCAGACATAGGCAGGGCCGGTGCAACCATTTAGGTGAACTAGGCGGTTGCCTAGGGCGCCAAGATTTGGGGGTGCCAAAAAGTGGCACCCCCAAA
>NC_133792.1:8402340-8408114 GCF_003597395.2 Chelonoidis abingdonii
GTGGTTGAATTCTGTGGCCTGCGTTGTGCAGGAGGTCAGACTAGATGATCATAATGGTCCCTTCTGACCTTAAAGTCTAGAAGAACACCCATCAAGGCTCACAGGGCGAAACACACACCTGAGCAGAGGGCCTCTATCCACCACGGAAGACTCACATATGTGTTAGGTATTAAATGAGACTTAACTGGTGCATAGACTGGTGCTGTCCCTCTGACAGCTGGTCAACTATTTTCTGATGGAGCTGTTTTTGTTTGGAAAATTCTGACTCCACAAGATTGGAACGACTTGCGAGAATTTACCGATTTTGTTGATGTTTTCAGTGGGAAATTACCAAAATCATTTAGTTCATTTTCACTTACTATTATATCCGCTGATATTAACAAAAGTTGAAATCAAAGTCAACGTGAAACATCTTGGTAAGGTCATTTGGATGCTTCCAAGATGAAACAGTGCAGAGTTTTTATTGCGCAGTAAAATTTGAAACTTCAACTTTTTGTGCTCATTTGGGACACAGGAATTCCCCAAGGGCTGGTATTTCCCATGGAACACCAATTCCATTCCCCAGCCAGCTCCAGCCACTCTGCACAGGGGGAAATTTCACCTCTGGGTGGCACCAATTCCCAGCACCAAAGCTTTTAAGAGTGGAAACCTCAGCCCCTTGTTTCAAGGGCTCCCCTCAGCTCTAGTTTCCACAGGCTCCAAAAGCCGATGTGGATGAAGATGCCCCTGTTAACAGTCAAGTGAACTGAGATATTGAGGGCCAGCCCCTCAACTGGTGTTAATCAGCCGGTGGAACTAGGCTGTTCCATCTCAGCTGAAGATCTGGTCCCATGCTGCCCTAGTTCCTCTGTGACTGTTTGCTCCCTCCTCATCGCAAGCTAGCTCAGCACAGATTGTTTCTGGCAAGTGAGGTATCAGATATTTTGAACTGAATCTCATCTGGCTGAATCTGCAGTTTGAGATTTAACCGACGGGTCCGATTTCATTTGAGAAGCTGGCTTGTGAACAAAGCCAGCTAGCACATCCGCAAGTCCCCAGGTCAGAGCATGCTGGGACGGGGACCACAGTGCACATCACTGCCCTAGCATTCCTTCACCACTGCACAGCTGGGTTTCATTTTGGCTGAGGGCCCCCGTGAAGGCATGTAGGGAAACGTGGGGCCAGATCTTGCCGTCTTTATTCTAGCAAAACTCCCATTGAAATCAATAGGGATTTTTGCCCGAGTGCTGGGTCCTGGTCTTTAATCTTGATCCTAATGGACATTCGTTCAGATGCCAGAGTTGTCGTGCATGTAGCCCAGGTGAGCGGTTCTCATCTATTCTGTACTGTGACCACATTGCAAGAGTAAAAACAGGGTCAGGGTCATGAGAAAGGAAAGAGAGTTAGCAACATCACCAACCCCTGTTACGTTGTCACACGTTTCACAAGAGTTGGTCTTTTTCTTAAAGCCCCAGCTCCTGGAGTCAGGTGATTAGGTGAGACTCCAGCATGTTTTAAAAGTTTCTAGCCCTCCTGATTGGCCCAGATCAAAGGGCATATGAAAAGAACCCAACTTATTTTTTTTTGTTATTTTACGATTTAAGCTAATCTTATAGTTTTTTGAGCCTGACTCATGATTTTTGAATGCTTACAGTTAGCAAAGCTGTGGTTGTTGCAAACCCACAGTCCAAGCAGTTTGGAAGAGGCCTCAGTTTGAAGGAGCCGGATGAGTTTCCCACTGGAACTGGGTTGTATCAATATACTGGGAGAAGCTTATTAAGTGTCATCTCCCTATGGGGCTGGCTTAATGTTCTTGAACTTCCATTAAAGCTAAACTTCACCCAATTCACTTGAGTTTCCTACTTCTGAAAATGATACCCAGCCTTGGCTCCAAAAGTTTCTGCAGGTTGAGTTACAAAACAGAAGCCAGGGTTTTCAAAAGCGATCAGTCATTTCAGGGACTCAACCTGAGACCCCTGAAAGAGGCTGGCTTTCAAGAGGGTGGGAAATCAGCACTGAATGCCCCCTAAGGTATCTCAACTTGGGCACCCAAAATCACTAGTCACTGTTTCAGAGTCTTGGCCAATAAATTTGTGCACTACAGAGCATTCCTAGTGGACACTTCTTTAAGAGAAACGGCTGGGAATGGAGGGTAATGGTTAACCCTACCAGGAGGGACAACAAGCTTTTAATAATTGCTCACTAGCAGTCATGTCCCAATAGTAGCAATAATCATTCTCTTTTGTGTAGACAGCTGTGCAGGGCACCTTGCAGGCCTCTACAATGCACTTGATCTGATCTGCACTCAGATCGACTTTGCACTCAAGAGTTACTCCATTGGCCCCTTGTGATGGGTTTGGTCACAGAGACTCCCTTGGGACTGTCAGCTGATGTGCTGAGGCTACCTCTGAGCCCATTTTCCCTGCCAGCTTGGGACTTCAGAACCCTGCCTTGTCGAGCCAGACACGCTAGCTTGCTGCTACACAGACCCAGGGTCTGAACTATGCTCCCAAAGCTGAAAACAGGTCACCAAGTACTCCTGCCTCCAGCACCCAGACACCCAGTCCTCAATGGGATCCAGACCCGAAATAAACTTACACAGAGTAAACTCATAAATTGTCTGCCCTCTATAACATTGATAGAGAGATATGCACAGATGTTTAATACCTGGGGGAGCAATCACTTACTCTGGGCTAATTAATATACAAACGTGATTTTAATAAGTGTAAAAAGTAGGATTTAAGTGGTTCCAAGTAATAATAGAACAAAGTAAATTACCAAACAAAATAAAACAAAACACACAAGTCTAACCCTAATACATTGAGAAACGGAATACAGGTAAATCTCACCCTCAGAGAGGTACCAATAAGCTTCTTTCACAGACTAGACTCCTTCCTAGTCTGGGCCCAATCCTGTCCCCTGGTACAGCCCTTGTTAGTTCCAGCTCAGGTGGTAACTCAGGGATTTCTCATGACTGGCGGCCCCTTTGTTCTGTTCCGCCTCCTTTTATATCTTTGGCACAAGGTGGGAATCTTTTGTCTCTCTGGGTTCCCACTCCTCCTTCTAAATGGAAGAGTACCAGGTTTAAGATGGATTCCAGTATCATGTGACATGTTTACCCATCCTGTGAGACTTCATTATCCACTACACAGGAAAGCTTACAAGTAAACAGAGCCATCTACAACCAATTGTTCTAGTCCATGGGAGCCATCAAGATTCTAAACCACCATTAATGGCCCACACTTTGCATAATTACAGTAGGACCTCAGAGTTATGCTACATATTCCTACTTTGACATACAAGAATGATACATTCATACAAATAGGATGAACACACTCAGTAGATTATGAGCTTTGCAATGATACCTTACAAGAGACCTTTTGCATAAAGCATATTCCAGTTATATACATATGTCAGTGGTTTGAGCATTGGCCTGCTAAACAGGGTGGTGAGCTCAATCCTGGAAGGGTCCACTTAGGGATCTGGGGCAAAATCAGTACTTGGTCCTGCTAGTAAAGGCAGGGGCTGGACTTGATGACCTTTCAAGGTCCTTTCCAGCTCTATGAGATAGGTAGATCTCCATATAATATATATATTTACACTCATTAGCATATGCCCATAAAACATATGGAGTGCAACATCACACACTTGATTTAGGACCAAATCCTGAGCCCACTGAAGTCAACAGAAAGGCTTCAATGGGCTTGGCTCAGGCCCTTCTAAATGTGTAATATGGGGCAGAATCAGGCCCACAACCCCACCCTTGAGGGCTTAGGATCTGGAGGTTCCACTGAAGCAAAATTTCAAGGTCCTCATCCAGCTCCTACTTCACTTTGAAGTTAACAAGACCTACTCCCACAATTAACACTAACATGTGCCTAAGGGCTCTGCCGGCTACGCATGGAGTTCAACAGGAACAGGATCGGACCTCTAATCACAAAGGACAACACCGAAGAGCCAGTTCCTGTAGCATGACCTCGACCCCATTGCATGTAGGCAGTGTTTACTATCCCTGGGTTTCTGGTGCAATACGCAGCTCAGTATATTACTCTTCATACTGCACTGCCCTCTGGCCATGTTAACTTGGCTCTTGGAACCATCACGTTTACATGGCCTGGCTTTTGGTGATCTAACTGGCCCAAAGCAACATTGCATTCCTTTGTTTGTTTTTCGTTTGACGTAAATCAAATCTTCCTCCACCTCTGTATCCACATTACAGCTGGCAGAAGTCTACTGTTAATTATTAGAGGGAGGCACTCATTTACTATGGGCATGTTATAAGAACATAGATAAATAATACCTGGCTCTTACATAGTCCATTACATCAGCAGATTGCAAAGCACTTCACAAAGGAGGGCGGTATCATTGTCCCCCATTTTACAGATGGGGAAGCTGAGGCACAGAGAGGGGAAGTGACTTGTCCAAGGTTATACAGCAGGAAACCGGCAAAGCTGACAACAGAACCCAGGTTCTCCTGACTCCCAGTTCAATGCTCTCTCCATTATCCAAAATGAAGTGAATGGAAGTCATAAGGGGGCTCAGCTTGCAGGCTGGGCGTCTTGTCTGGTAGGCTCCTTGGGCAGGGGTTACTTTTTATTTTGGCTTCATGCCACGCCCAGCACAACGGGGACCTGACCCTGGGCGACACAATCATGTGAATAACAACCAACAACAATAATGATCTTGTCTTCAAGTAACAGCTGGGAGATCAACAAAGAACAAAGGGGTGTACAGCCCTTAAATGTATGTTCTTTTGTAAATAAAAGCTAGCAAGAAAAGGGTCTCTGTCTTGGCTTTGTACAGGACCAAGCACAACAGGGGCCCTGACTGGGCCTCCTTGACAGTACCACAATCCAAATGATAAAGAATGTCACAGTTCCAGGCCTATCTGCTCTGCTGTCCTCTTGCTGAGTGTGTCCCCACAGCTGTCAGGCCTTTACCTCTCCAAGGGTGAAATTATGCAGTTCTCCAACTCAGAGACCCAGCCCTGGGCTACAGTCCCCTGCGGGTCAGCCGACATGTCTGTCCGAGTTTAGCCCATGCAATTCCTCCCTTCAGGAATCGGGGACCAGTCGTGAACAGAGACCAGATGGCCTTCTTAAACCAAAGCATTGTTTATGTTAACAAAAGAAAAAGGATTTTGAAGCAATGGTCTATACCCATCACCATCCCCTGCCAGTAACCTAGGCAGACCGTGGGCACTGTCTGGCTCCTCAAAACACCCCTTTCCCTCTTGAGAACATGTTCCCTTTTAAACCTGCCAGATGGCTTTTGATCTCCTGCGTTCCTGAGCCTTTTCCTGTCTTCTTGGCCTGATATCTCACCAGCTCTGAAATGTTCATGGAGAAGTGGCTTATCTTTGCAATTTGCAATTCTAAGGAAGGGTAGAAGGGAGTACAGCAAAATAGAGACAATGGATTTCAGAAAGGCAGATTTTGGTAAGCTCAGAGAGCTGATAGGTAAAGTCCCATGGGAATCAAGATTGAGGGGAAAAACAACTGAGACGAGTTGGCAGTTCTTCAAAGGGACACTATTAAGGGCCCAAAAGCAAGCTACTCCGATGGGTAGGAAAGATAGAAAATGTGGCAAAAGACCACCTTGCCTTAACCACGAGATCTTGCATGACCTACAAAATAAAAGGAGTCATATAAAAAATGGAAACTAGCTCAGATTACAAAGGATGAATATAGGCAAATAACATGGGAATGCAGGGGCAAGATTAGAAAGGCAAAGGCACAAAATGAGCTCAAACTAGCTATGGGAATAAAGGGAAACAAGAAGACTTTTTATCAATA